>NC_138778.1:219586595-219661595 GCF_965119305.1 Pelophylax lessonae
ATTATGGCTTACAGCCAATGAATCCCAAAATTCTGTATCTCAGAAAATTAGAATATTACAAATGACCAATAAGAAAAATTATTTTTAATACAGAAAAGTCTGTCCATATACAGTATAGGATGCACTCAATACTTGGTCGGGGCTCCTTTTGTATGAATTTCTGCATCAATGCGGGGTGGCATGGAGGCGATCAGCCTGTGGCACTGCTGAGGTGTTATGGAAGCCCAGGTTGCTTTGATAGCGGCCTTCAGCTCATCTGCATTGTTGGGTCTGGTGTCTCTCATCTTCCTCTTGACAATACCCCACAGATTCTCTATGGGTTTTAGGTCAGGCAAGTTTGCTGGCCAATCAAGCACAGTGATACTAAGATCATGTGACCAGGTATTGGTAGTTTTGGCAGTGTGGGCGGTGCCAAGTCCTGCTGGAAAATGAAATCAGCATCTCCATAAAGCCGGTCAGCAGAGGGAAGCATGAGGTGCTCTAGAATTTCCTGGTAGAGGGATGCGCTGACGTTGGACTTGATAAAACACAGTGGGCCAACACCAGCAGATGATATGGCTCCCCAAATCATCACTGACTGTGGAAACTTCACACTGGACCTCATGCAACTTGGATTCTGTGCCTCTCCACTCCTCCAGACTCTGGGACCTTGATTTCCAAATGAAATGCAACATTTTCCACAGTCTAGTGATGACTCCAGGTCTGGTATGGATTTTAAGGGGAAACCCACACCAAAATGTAAAAAAAAAAAAAGGCGTGGGGTTCCCCCCAAATTCCTTACCAGACCCTTATCCGAGCATGCAGCCCAGCAGGTCAGGAAAAGGGGGGGGGGGGCGAGCGAGTGCCCCCCCCCCACTCCCTCCTGAACCATACCAGCCCACATGCCCTCAACATGGGGAAGTGGGTGCTTTAGGGGCGAGGGGCTCTGCCCCCCCCACCCCAAAGTACTTTGTCCCTATGTTGGTGGGGACAAGGGCCTCTTCCCAACAACCCTGGACTGTGGTGGTTGGGGTCTGCTGGCGGGGGGCTCTTCAGAATTAACATTGGGACACGATGCTTTGGGGTGAGAGGACAGAGCCCCTGCTGCCCCAAAGCACCTCCCCTCCGCTTTCCTGACCTGCCGAGCTGCATGCTCAGATAAGGGTCTTGTATGGACTGGAAACCCATGGATAGCTGATGAATCATCAGTTGTTAAGGACGCCACGCCCGGCTTCCTGACCTGCTACCTAACAACCAGCTTACACTGCGCCCTGATTGGGCAAAGCTTTGTAAAATTCACTGTGCAGTGCTCAGTGCATTGCAGGGTGTTCATCGGGGGGGGCGACACCCGTCAAATTCAGGTGTTCAGCGAATGGCTCGGGCTGAACTGTTCGCCCATCCTTACTGATGGAGGAGGAGATTCCGGTCCCACAGCTGAAGGAAGCAGAATCCTCCCTTCAGCAGCTATCGCAACCCTGCACTGTGCTCTGTTCTGAATGACAGGAGTAAAGCTGCCGTCATTCAGTTACCTGAAAAACGGAGAGCTCATCAGGTGTCAGCACCTCTGCGCCCGGGCATGTGTTGCTTCTGCCCACCCCTTGTCCCAGCCCTGCATATGAATGCAGCACTGCACTTGTTAACTCATCATTATCCACATGGGCGGCAGCTGCAGGCCAGGCGACGTATTGGTACATCGCGGCCTTTCTTCCTGGTTTGGGGCGAGCCTCCTGCCGACCCGTGCTGTGATTGGATAGAGCAGGAGTTTGGCAGAGTTTACAAAAACACAGAACTCTGTGTACTGTGAACAGTGATCCGGCTGTTTCTTATCCCTGCATAGCAGCAAAAACATCACTGTATTAACGTCACTGGTAAAATCAATGTAAGTTAGTGACCCTCCCAGCAACAGTGTCAGTTAGCACCAGATTGTCTGCCACAGTCCCACTATAAGTCGTTGATCACCGACATTAATTATAATGTCATAGCTGTGTAAATTCCAGTATTTATCCCAGAGTTTATAGGCGCTATAACTTTCACACAAACCAATCAATGTACACTTATTTGGATTTTTTTTTTCTTAAGAAAGACGTAGTAGAATACATTTTCGCCTAAATTTATGAAGAATTTTTTTATTTCTTGGATAAGTTTTATATCAGAAAGTAGGAAATTGTGTCCCATTAACTTCAAAGAAAAATTGCGTCCCATTGACTTCAATGCAAAATCATGTTCTATTGACTTCAATGCAAAAATGCTGCCTATTAACTTTAATGCAAAAACGCCCCCTATTGACTCTAATGCAAAATTGTGTCCCATTAACTTTAAAGCAAAATTGCATCCCATTGACTTCAATGCAAAATCGTGTTCTACTGACTTCAATGCAAAAACGCTGCCTATTCACTTCAATGCAAAAACGCCCCCTATTGACTTTAATGCAAAATCGCGTCCCATTAACTTCAAAGCAAAATTGCATCCCGTTGACTTCAATGCAAAATCGTGTGTTCTACTGACTTCAATGCAAAAACGCTGCCTATTCACTTCAATGCAAAAACGCCCCCTATTGACTTTAATGCAAAATCGCGTCCCATTAACTTCAAAGCAAAATTGCATCCCGTTGACTTCAATGCAAAATCGTGTGTTCTACTGACTTCAATGCAAAAACGCTGCCTATTCACTTCAATGCAAAAACGCCCCCTATTGACTTTAATGCAAAATCGCGTCCCATTAACTTCAAAGCAAAATTGCATCCCGTTGACTTCAATGCAAAATCGTGTGTTCTACTGACTTCAATGCAAAAACGCTGCCTATTCACTTCAATGCAAAAACGCCCCCTATTGACTTTAATGCAAAATTGCATCCCATTAACTTCAAAGCAACATTGCATCCCATTGACTTCAATGCAAAATCATGTTCTACTGACTTCAATGCAAAAACGCTGCCTATTAACTTCAATGCAGAAACTCCCCCTATTGACTTTAATGCAAAATCGCGTCCCATTAAGTGCAAAGCAAAATTGCGTCCTGTTGACTTCAATGCAAAATCGTGTTCTATTGACTTAAAAAAAACACTGCCTATTGACTTTAATGCAAAATTGCATCCCATTAACTTTAAATGCGAAATCATTTCTTATTGACTTCAATGCAAAAAACACCCCTATTGACTTCAATAGAAATTTGTGTAAATTCCAGTATTTATCCCAGAGTTTGTAGGCGCTATAACTTTCACACAAACCAATCAATATACACTTATTTGGATTATTTTTTTTTTTTCTTAACAAAAACGTAGTAGAATACATTTTCGCCTAAATTTATGAAGATTTTTTTTTTCTTGGATAAGTTTTATATTAGAAAGTAGGAAATACTTTTTTTTTTTTCCCACAATTTTTTGTTCTTTTTTCGTTAATAGAGCAAAAAATATAAAACGCAGAGGTGATCAAATACCACCAAAAGAAAGCTCTATTTGTGGGGGGAAAAATGAAATGATATAAATTTAGTTTTGGTAGAGCGTTGCATGACCAAGTATCACAGTGCTAAATAGCAAAAAATGCTCTGTTTATGAAGGGGGGTAAAACCTCCCGGAGTTCAGGTGGTTAAGTGTAAGTACCTGGGGAAGTATCAGCATCTCTGAGTCCCTGTACAGCAGAGCTCAGACTGGAAGAGGGGAAGGCACGTGTGCTAATAAGGAACCTAATGGCAAGTGGAGACGGAGTGAGAGAGGAGCTCATCAGTCTACTGCTTCTCTTTTTGCTGTCCAGTCACAGGCTGGGAGAAGGAGAAGCAGCTCAAGGAGCCAATAAGTTGTATTGCATATAAGGATGTCGATATATCGGCCGCCGAAAATTATCGGCTGAAATTATGATTATCTGTGTTTTGCCAATAGAAAAAAAAAAGCGTTGATACTGGTATGCTGCGTCCTATTGACTTCAATGCAAAATCGTGTTCTATTAACTTCAATGCAAAATCGCACCCATTGACTTCAATGCAAAAACGCCCCCTATTGACTTTAATGCAAAATCGTGTCCCATTGACTTCAATGCAAAATCCTGTTCTATTAAATTCAGTGCAAAATAACATCCATTGACTTCAATGCAAAAACGCCCCCCTATTGACTTCTATGCAAAATCGCGTCCCATTGACTTCAATGCAAAATTGCCCCCTATCGACTTCAATGGAAAATCACATCCCATGACTTTAATGCAAAAATGCCCCCTATTAAACTTCAATGCAAAAATGCCCCCCAATTGACTTTAATGCAAAATTGCGTCCCATTAACTTCAAAGCAAAATTGCGTCCTGTTGACTTCAATGAAAAAACATGTTCTATTGACTTCAATGCAAAAACGCCACCTATTGACTTTAATGCAAAATCGCATCCTATTAACTTCAAAGCACAATTGCGTCCTGTTGACTTCAATGCAAAATCGTGTTCTATTGACTTCTATGCAAAAATGCTGCCTATTAACTTCAATGCAGAAACGCCCCCTATTGACTTTAATGCAAAATCGCATCCCATTAACTTCAAAGCAAAATTGTGTCCCGTTGACTTCAGTGCAAAATCGTGATCTATTGACTTCAATGCAAAAACGCTGCCTATTAACTTCAATGCAAAAACGACCCCCTATCGACTTTAATGCAAAATCACATCCTATTAACTTCAATGCAAAATCGCGTCCTGTTGACTTCAATGCAAAATCATGTTCTATTGACTTCAATGCAAAAAACACCGCCTATTAACTTGAATGGAAAATCACATCTCATTGACGTTAATGCAAAAATGCCACCTATTACCTTTAATGCAAAAACGCCCCCTATTGACTTCAATGCAAAAACGCCCCCTATTGACTTTAATGCAAAATCGCATCCCCTTAACTTTAAATGCAAAATCACGTCCCGTTGACTTCCATGCAAAAACGCCCCTCGTTAATTCAATGCAAAATCGTGTCCTATTGACTTCAATGCAAAAAACACCCCTATTGACTTCAATAGAAAATTGCATCCTATTGACTATAATGCAAAAACACCCCCTTTTGACTTCAATGGAAAATTGCATCCCATTTACTTTATTGCAAAAATGCCCCCTATTGACTTCATGGGAAAAATTGCATCACTTTGGCTTTATTGCAAAAACGCTCCCTATTGACTTCAATGCAAAAACGTCCTCTATTAACTTCAATGCAAAAATCACATCCCATTGACTTCAATGCAACCCCCCCCCCATTGACTTCAAAGCAAAATTGCATACCAATAACTTCAATGCAAAATCACGTCCTATTGACTTCAGTGCAAAAATGCCAGTCACAATAACTAATCTAATCTTTATTTATTTTATTTTTTTTAAAGTGTCCATTGCGGTTTCAGTTTTCAGACAACTGTATCCTGAATATTCAGCTTCAGTTCTGAAATTTCATTTTGTTGCACCACTAATTGCAGCGCTCATGTGCTAACCAGGAGCATGCTGATAGGAGGAGAGAGCAGAGTGATGAGCCCAACAGTCAGCTGCTTCTCCTTTCACAAACTGGGGTGGAGGTTCAAGCCATGGACTGCAGCTGAAAAAAAAGTCAGGTCTCCTGCTGTTCCAAACAGGGCTGTGCTGTGTGGCAGAGCTGTAAAAATCTTAGGACTGGATGGACAGAATTACAAATATTTTGGCAGGTAAAGCAGCTCCTGTATAGGAATTTGTATTTGTGTGTTTAGCTTTTTGCCTGGAGGTCAGCTTTAAAACCTGTTGAACGTGTGAGGGTTTAAATAGAAAGGGGGCAGTACACGGTTACCAGAGACGTCCCGCAGTCCTAATATCTGTCCTCAGGGATGTCATATGAGATCTGTGCTCAGGATTTAATGTGCAGTCACATCTTAGAACGTCTCCTTCCGTATCAATCAGTTTTCCTGTAGCTGGATGCAAACTTCTACTTATAGGACTCAATTGATGACCACATTCGGAAAATGCTATGTGCTTGGCTGTCTGCATGGCTGTCTCTGACTTCACTGCTTGGACTTACACTTTAACCACTTCGTATCCGGGACAATTCTCATACATGTAAAAATTGACTTTTTTTTGCTAGAAAATTACTCCCAAACCTTATATCATTTTTTTTTTTTTTTTTTTTTAGCAGAGACCCCATAGAATAAAATGGTGTGTGTTGCAATTTTTTATGTCATACAGTATTTGCGCAGCGATGGTGTGTGTTGCAATTTTTTGTCACGCGGTATTTGCGCGGGTGATGGTGTGTGTTGCAATTTTTTGGCACGCGGTATTTGCGCGGGTGATGGTGTGTGTTGCAATTTTTTATGTCATACAGTATTTGCGCAGCGATGGTGTGTGTTGCAATTTTTTGTCACGCGGTATTTGCGCGGGTGATGGTGTGTGTTGCAATTTTTTATGTCATACAGTATTTGCGCAGCGATGGTGGGTGTTGCAATTTTTTGGCACGCGGTATTTGCGCAGTGATTGTGTGTGTTGCAATTTTTTATGTCATACAGTATTTGTGCAGCGATGGTGGGTGTTGCAATTTTTTATGTCACGCGGTATTTGCACAGAGATTTGGATCCGCTTCCTAATTGGCCAGGAAGAGGATCTGTGTGACAATAGCGAATTTTCATTTGCTATTGTCACACAATGGGTGGGCTCGGGGCGCACTGCTCTGTGCCCCGGGTCCACCCTCTTCTGAAGCCTATTAGAGCCTCTGGCTCTAATCAGGTGATTAAAAAAAAATCCCATTGAACTCCATGTGTCCAACGCACCAGCCGCCACTGATAGATAGATAGATAGATAGATAGATAGATAGATAGATAGATAGATAGATAGATAGATAGATAGATAGATAGATAGATAGATAGATAGATAGATAGATAGATAGATAGATATGGGATAGATAGATAGATAGATAGATAGATAGATAGATAGATAGATAGATAGATAGATATGGGATAGATAGATAGATAGATAGATAGATAGATAGATAGATAGATAGATAGATAGATAGATAGATAGATATGAGATAGATAGATAGATAGATAGATAGATAGATAGATAGATAGATAGATAGATAGATAGATAGATAGATAGATAGAATATTAGCAGAGACCCTAGGGAACAAAATGGCAATTGTTGCAATTTTTTTATGTTACATGGTATTTGCTCAGCAGTTTTTTAAACACAATATTTGGGGGAAAAATACACTTTAATAAATAAAAAAATATATATATATATATATAAAATCTTTACCCGATTTTTTTTTTATATGAACAATGATGTTACGCTAAGTACCTAGATACCTAACCTATATATTTTGTGTGTGTATGTGTGCATATATATATACTTTATAAAATAATGTTTGATGGTTATTAGTAAATTTTCTAGCATAAAATACTGATTTAATCTTGTAAATAAAAAGCACCAGAAAAAAGCCTGGTCTTCAAAGTGGCGGTCAGTTCCCCTAACCACTTCTTTAGCGCTCTTTCTGGAGTGCAGTTTATAAAAGGCACCTCAGAAATCCCCCTCGGATGGCCCGTGCGCCCATTCATGGCTGTGAATTGGATGGTGCAGGTCACAGACACAGTGCACAGAGCCGATCTGAGCGGCTCTGTACCATATAGTCACTGAGCTGACCAAACACACTGCCTATATTACAGGGCTCACCCACTTCTTCTTATAACCGAGGAAGAAGAACCTATTGAAAGATCACTTTAGGAGCCTTGGGGGTAGGTTGTCCGTATAGCATGGGAACACTGATGGAGGAAAGTGCAGAGGGGGGAGGTTTCACAAGTAACCATTTTCCATTATAAACACCCGAAAAGGTTATTTTCCCATCTTTGCCTCCTATGAACCTGTTCAGGTCTATGCTGGAGGCTCACATCTATAATATATAACACTTGGGTTAATAAACCACAGAGGTGCTGAGAAGGAATGCAGGTCACCTCTCTTCTATTTCCACCCTTTCAGTGCTGGAGCCATTTTTGCTTTCCTTGTTTGTTTTTTTTTGCACAAGTTTAACCACTTGCCGACCGCCGCAAGTACATACACTGCAGCGGTCAGCCCCGGCCAGGCAAAGTGACGTACCGGTACGTCACTAGCCTGTCACCGGCTTGTGAGCCAATAGCGGGCGAGCGCGCCCCGGTTCGTTCCCTAAGAAGTCAGTGCGTGTGACCGGCGGACCCGATGTCCGCTGGTCACTCGCGATCGTTCGCCGGGAAGGGAGAAAGGCAGGCGGCTAATGTAAACAAGCCGCCTGTCATTCTTCCCTGTGTAAAAATGGAGATCAGAAGGTTCTACTACGTAGGACCGTTGATCTCTGTTCTTACACCAGTAGCCATGTCCAATCACAGTTAGAAACACGCCCCTAGGGACACACTTAACCCCTGCCTCTCCAATACAGTTAACCCCTTCCCTGCCAGTGTCATTATTACAGTAACAGTGCATATGTATAGCACTGATTACTGCAGTAATGTCACCGGTACCCCCAAAAGTGTCAAAAATGTCAGTCAAGGGTCCGATCTGTCCACCGCAATGTCGCAGTCCCGCAAAAAAAAAATCGCAGATCGCCGCCATTACGCGTTAAAAAAACAACAAAAATGACAAAAATCTTTCCCTTAGTTAGTAAACGCAATAACTTTTGCGCGAACCAATCAAAATACGCTTTTTGTGATTTTTTTTTACCAAACATATTTAGCAGAAAACAAATTGGCCGAAAATGTTAAAAAATTTTGATTTTTACATTTTTTTTTGGGCATTTCATATAAAAAAATGTGAAAAATATTGTTATTTTTACAAAATTGTCGCTCTTTTTTTGTTTATAGCGCATGATCAAAAAAATCGCACAGGTGATCAAATACCACCAAAAGAAAGCTCGGATTGTGAAAAAAAGGACGTCAAATTTGTTTAGGTACAGCGTCGCACGACCGCGCAATTGTCCGTTAAAGTCACGCAGTGCCGAATCGCAAAATACCCCCTGGTCAGGAAGGGGGTAAAATCTTCCGGGGCTTAAGTGGTTAAAAAATCTTTTTCGGCCTGAAGATTACATAAACCCCCCAAACATTATATATTTTCTGAAACAGACACCCGAGAGAATAAATAAGCAGTAGTTCCAATTTTTTTAGATCCCATGTTATTACCGCAAAGGTCTACGAAACGCAAAACTTCAGTAAAAAACACATTAACCCTTTCCCGGCCGCCCACCGCACATTAGCTGACTCTCCTGCGCGAACTGATGCAGCTCTATGTCAGGCGCGCCTGTGGTGCTGGGGGGCACGCTACCATCCCCACTCGGAAGCAGGAAAGTCGATCCATGGGACCTGCGGCCGCGATTGCCGCCGACCACCCGCGATCGCTCTCCCACTGAGAGAGAAGAACGGTCGACTGTTGTAAACACAGCCAACCGTTCTTCTCTGAAATGATCACAGAGCTCCTGTGATCCTTCTATATAGGATCACATGTCTTTATGGTCATTTCACAAGCCACACCCCCATACAGTTAGAAAGCACCCCCTAGGCTCACATTTAACCCTGTGATCGCCCCTGGGTTAGCCCCTTCCCTGCCAGTGTCATTATTACAGTGACAGTGCATATGTTTAGCACTGATTACTGTAGTAATGTCACTGGTCCCTCCAAAAGTGTCAAAAATGTCAGTTAGGGGTCCGATCTGTCCGCCGCAATGTCGCAGTCCCGCTAAAAAATTGCAGATCGCCGCCATTACTAGTAAAAAAATAAATTACATAAATCTTTCCCGTAGTTTGTAGACGCGATAACTTTTGTGAAAACCAATCAAAATACGCTTATTACTTATTTTTTTTTTTTTTTTTACCAAAAATATGTAACAGAAAACAAATTAGCCTAAAATGTTAAAAAATTAGATTTTGAATTATTTATATTTTTTTGAGGGAATGTTATGTAGCAGAATGTGAATTTTTTTTTTTCAGAATTGTCGCTCTTTGTTTGTTTATAGTGCAAAAAATAAAAATCGCACAGGTGATCAAATACCACCAAAACAATGTATTGTAAGGCAATTGATTTTTTTGCAAATTTGATTTTAAAGACGATGTATGCGTTACCTCTTGAAATGTTTGTACATTTAATAATAATAATAATAATAATAAAAATTTAAATATGAATAAAAAATTCCACCAAAAGAAAGCTCTATTAGTGGGAAAAAAAAGACATAAATTTAATTTGGGTACAGCGTCGCACGACCGCACAAAGTAACGCAGTGCCGAATAGCAAAATATAGCCTGGTCAGGAATGGGGTAAAATCTTCCGGTCATAAAGCGCTTAAAAATACGCTCATTGAGAATTTTTTTGTCAAAGACATGTAGCTAAATACATTTTGGCCTAAATATATGACAAAAATTGAATATATTGGATATTTTTTAACTGTATAAGTACAAAATGTCAATTTTTTTGCAAAATTTTCGCTCTTTTTTTATTAATATCGCAAAAAATGAAAAGCACAGAGGTGATCAAATACCACCAAAAGAAAGCTCTGTTTGTGAGAAAAAAAGGACGTAGATTTCGTTTGGATACAGCATTGCATGACCGCGCAATTGTCAGTTAAAGTCGCGTAGTGCCAAGTTGCAAAAAGTGGCCTGGACGTTAAGCAGGAAAATCCTCCGGGGCTAAAGTGGTTAAATACCATCGCTGTATATTGTGTGCGTCAGGGATTTTTTCTTTTTTTTTTTTCTTTTAATCAAACAGCAAAGTGGCGGCAGGCATGGCTGTTTGCAAGGCCGGGAGCTGATTTAGATGCGGGTGACGGATGCAGATTATCGAGCCTGCAAAGCGGCAGGCAGCAGTAATGATGGGGACTCCGGGGGGCTCATTATTGCCTAATTGCATTAAGTGAATTAAGTTGTGGCTCACTAACACGGCGGAGCAAGGAGACAGAACCTGGCGCTTCCACCGCCGAAGGATATTATTCATCACCAGAGCCGGAGATCCATGGCAAACCATCGCCAACGGCTTCTCTTCTGTGACCGGGGGTCATGGGAGAGAAGGAGGCCGCCATGCCTTACTGGTGCAATTATCTCACAACAAGAGATCCAGATTTATTAAGGTGCAAGAAAGAGTTACTTAGGGCTGGTCCACCCAAAAAGGAATTATTTAGGTAAGGATGGAGTCGGCCCCTGGCTTCTTACCTGCTTTGGATGCACCACCAGCAACATCTCCTTGCTTTGTCTGACTCTGTTCTGGTACACCTGGGTTTTTTGGGAATTGACACCCTCAAGGGCTGGGGGAGGGGTATTCCCCCCCCCCCCCCATGAGCAGAGTTGTATAAAGTACTCGAAACCCATACTTGAGTAAAAGTACAAGTGCTCAATCAAAAAGTGACTTGAGTAGAAGTACTAAAGTATTCAACATTTTTTGTACTTAAGTATTGCAAGTAGTTTTTTTTTTTAATTTTGCTACTCAAGTACTGAGAGTAAAAGTACAAGTACTGTGTTATGTAGTTATTAAAGAAAGAAGTCAAAAGTTTGAACATCATATTGTTTTTTATTATTTCAAATGCAGCTTTTATTTATACATACAGTAGCATTTATTTTTGTATGCGCTGATAATACACAATGTTTTGAGCTTCATGAAACCTGCCATCTACTGTTCTGGCAGTGGTAATTTTTATAATAGTAACGAGTAACTATGCAGCACAAAAAAAAAAAATATTGGAGTAGAAGTATTGAAATCATCGAAAAAATGTAGTGAAGTAAAAGTGGAAGTAGGAGAAAAAAATTCTACTCCAGGAAAGTACAGATACCGCCTTTCGGTACTTAAGTTCAGTAGTGAAGTAGTTCTACTTAGTTACTATACATCTCTGCTCATGAGGCCTCTCTATCTACTTTTGGGTGACCTCACCTTCGATAAATGTCCCTGTCTACTTTGGTGTGTTATGTTCCCCATAATATATAAGAACAAATTAATCCAGAAGGCATGGTGGTAACCCCTCATAATGGGCACAGAAGGTGTACAGACCTGGGAACTCAGCACAGGGATGGTGGCAACCCCTTATAATGGGGACAGCAGGTGTACAGACCTGGGAACTCAGCACAGGGATGGTTGGAACCCCTCATAATGGGTACAGCAGGTGTACAGACCCGGGAATTCAGCACGGGGATGGTGGGAACCCCTCATAATGGGTACAGCAGGTGTACAGACCCGGGAACTCAGCACAGGGATGGTGGGAACCCTCATAATGGGCACAGCAGGTGTAAAGACCCGGGAACTCAGCACAGGGATGGTGGGATCCCCTCATAATGGGCACAGCAGGTGTACAGACCCAGGAACTCAGCACAGGGATGGTGGGAACTCCTCATAATGGGTACAGCAGTTGTACAGACCCAGGAACTCCACAAAGGGATGGTGGGAACCCCTTATAATGGGCACAGCAGATGTATAGACCAGGAAATTCAGCACAGGGATGATGGAAACCCCTCATAATGGGAAAGGCTGGTGTCCAGACCCAGGAACTCAGCACAGGGATGGTGGGAACCCCTGATAATGGGTACAGCAGGTGTACAGACCCGGGAACTCAGCACAGGGATGGTGGGAACCCCTGATAATGGGCACAGCTGGTGTACAGACCCAGGAACTCAGCACAGGGATGGTGGGAACCCCTGATAATGGGCACAGCAGGTGTACAGACCCGGGAACTCAGCACAGGGATGGTGGGAACCCCTCATAATGGGCACAGCTGGTGTCCAGACCCAGGAACTCAGCACAGGGTTCCGAATTCTCTTCATGAGGAAATACTGTATTTACTTTAGTCTGTTCTGGAATTCTATAATCAAGTGTTTGCACAAGAAAAAAGGAGAAGCTGTCAGCCAGCCAAAATCTACAGACTGATATTTGGTACTAAGAGAAGGTTGTACTAGACGGGGCGGGGTAGGTGGAGGCCAGGAATGTTCATTCGATTTCTTACCTGCGGGATACAAAATGCTGTTTACCCCTTGATGCCAGGATAAAACACATATTCACCATCACTGAAGTGGGCTTTCTTGGCATTGCCGCAAATATGCAGCATGTTTTTGTTTTGGAGCGTGCACAATTGTGCGCCCCCAGGAGAGGGACAAAGCTCTCACTGACAGTTCCTGGTCTCAGCGTGATCATGTGTAATTACAGTATCTCACAAAAGTGAGTACACCCCTCACATTTTTGTAAATATTTTATTCTATCTTTTCATGTGACAACACTGAAGAAATGACACTTTGCTACAATGTAAAGTAGTGAGTGTACAGCTTGTATAACAGTGTAAATTTGCTGTCCCCTCAAAATAACTCCACATACAGCCTTTAATGTCTAAACTGCTGGCAACAAAAGTGAGTACATTCTTAAGTGAAAATGTCTAAATTGGGCCCAATTAGCCATTTTCCCTCCCCGATGTCAAGTGACTCGTTAGTGTTACAAGGTCTCAGGTGTGAATGGGGAGCAGGTGTGTTAATTTTGGTGTTATCACTCTCACTCTCTCATACTGGTCACTGAAAGTTCAACATGGCACCTCATGGCAAAGAACTCTCTGAGGATCTGAAAAAAATAATTGTTCCTCTACATTAAGATGGCCTAGGCTATAAGAAGATTGCCAAGACCCTGAAACTGAGCTGCAGCACGGTGGCCAAGACCATACAGCTTTTAACCAGGACAGGTTCCAATTAGAACAGGCCTCGCCATTGTCAACCAAAAAAGTTGAGTGCACGTGCTCAGCGTCATATCCAGAGGTTGTTTTTGGGAAATAGACGTATGAGTGCTGCCAGCATGGCTGCAGAGGTTGAAGGGGTGGGGGGTCAGCCTGTCAGTGCTCAGACCATACGCCGCACACTGCATCAAATTGGTCTGCATGGCTGTCGTCCCAGAAGGAAGCCTCTTCTAAAGATGATGCACAAGAAAGCCCGCAAACAGTTTGCTGTAGACAAGCAGACTAAGGACATGGATTACTGGAACCATGTCCTGTGGTCTGATGAGACCAAGATAAACTTATTTGGTTGAGATGGTGTCAAGTGTGTGTGGCGGCAACCAGGTGAGGAGTCCAAAGACAAGTGTGTCTTGCCTACAGTCAAGCATGGTGGTGGGAGTGTCATGGTCTGGGGCTGCATGAGTGCTGCCAGCACTGGGGAGCTACAGTTCATTGAGGGAACCATGAATGCCAACATGTACTGTGACATACTTAAGCAGAGCATGATCCCCTCCCTTTGGAGACTGGGCCACATGGCAGTATTCCAACATAACGACCCCAAACACACCTCCAAGACGACCACTGCCATGCTAGAGAAGCTGAGGGTAAAGGTGATGGACTGGCCAAGCATTTCTCCAGACCAAAACCCTATTGAGCATCTGTGGGGCATCCTCAAACGGAAGGTGGAGGAGCGCAAGGTCTCTAACATCCACCAGCTCTGTGATGTCGTCATGGAGGAGGGGAAGAGGACTTCAGTGGCAACCTGTTAGGCTCTGGTGAACTCCATGCCCAAGAGGGTTAAGGCAGTGCTGGAAAATAATGGTGGCCACACAAAATATTGACACTTTGGGACCAATTTGGACATTGTCACTTAGGGGTGTACTCAATTTTGTTGCCAGCGGTTTAGACATTAATGGCTGTGTGTTGAGTTATTTTGAGGGGACAGCAAATTTACACTGTTATACAAGCTGTACACTCACTACTTTACATTGTAGCAAAGTGTCATTTCTTCAGTGTTGTCACATGAAAAGATAGAATAAAATATTTACAAAAATGGGAGGGGTGTACTCACTTTTGTGAGATACGGTATGTGATCACTGTGAATGGAACCCACCAACATACTGTTACAAGATACACTGTATCTCTTTCTATGCACTAGATGAGAATATTGTACAAGAAATACGTAAAAAGAAAGATACAGAGGTCCAGTAGATAATGATAGAATAATATATGTCAGTGTATACAGAAATAGATCCAGAATCCACAAGTCTTAACGCGTTTCGGCTACAAAGTCTTCCTCATACCGTTGGAAGAGGATCCTACCCACAGCCGATCTGGGGCCACAACTACAAGGCCCATAAGCACCTGAAGGGAGGAGGGACATTATAAAAGTAAAAGCCTGTGAAGGAGCCGGGCAGTTGGGAAGAAAAGCACTGACCAGGAAGGAATGTGTGAGCCAGACCATGTCGGTTTGATCTGTGCTGAACTGGACCAGGCTGAGCTGCACCAGACAGGACTGTGCCAGAGCTAAAGGGTGGACTTCTGTGCTGAACACTGAACCGGGGAGTGTGGACACCCACCAACCAAAATCGCTGTTCAAGTTGCCTTCAACTCAGACATTTCTGCACTGTTTTTTAAGGGTGCCCCAACCACCATACAGACTACTTGCTGCCGCTCAAGGACTGCCACAAAGGGATCCAGTGAGAGAGTCTTTGAACCGCATAACAGCTATGAATAACAGTTAAGCCTTTCTTCAACCTAAACCTGAAAAATAGCGGGTATTCTCTTTTGGCACTTCCCCACAAGAGGTCTATCACACCTGCTGCCACTTCCATCTGAAGGCATCTCTCTCTGGCATCAACACCAGAGACAGAGCTCAAAACTGTTAGTATCCCAGAACGCTGACCTTGATTTGCTCTTTATCGATCCCTTTCTTGCTGCATAATGCCTTAGTACTTACACCCCAAACTGGCCTTTTGAACTTGCCTTATTTCTGCCTTGCTGCACTGAGGAGCCTACCTACCTACGGAGTCAAACTCTACATCTGTTTGCTGATGAACTTTACCAACTTGAGTCATCTTTACTTCTTCTGCGCACCAACGTTAAAGGGCCCCAACATTGCCGGCAGAAGCATACTTTAAAAGATTGCTCATGTTGCTACATACCTGAGGACAGAACTGGGTTGCTGTTAGTGTGTTAAACTCCCAGACCTATGTTTAGCCCCTCGTCTTAGAGCCCTCAAGTGACTTAGGGTCCTTTCACACGAACAATCCGATCAGATCCGCCTATCAGTTTTTTAGGCGGACCTGATCGGATCCCCGGATGTCAGCGGAGACATGTCCTCTGACACCCGCTGCTATCCAATATGATCCTGTCCGTGAAATCTGGACGTATGGAAACCCTATTTTTCATCCGTCCAGCCGATCGGATCGGATGAGAACGGACAGGCGGTCCGTTCTCATCCGATTCCCCCATAGAGGACAGCGGGGATCTGACAGCTCTGTCTCCGCACACAGAGTGGAGACGGAGCTGCCATCCGCCTGCTCAGCGGGGATCGGCGGATCGATCCCTGCTGAGCAGAACAGTGTCCCTTGGCGAATGCGGACAGTGTGAAAGGACCCTAAGCCTTTTATACCAGTGTATGTCTTGGGAATTCCCAGCCAAGGTATTCTGGTGGTATTAGCGAAGGTGAGGCTTCGTCTAGGGCTATAGAGGGACCCAAAACTACTATTGACTCCTGCAGAGGTAGTGCTACATTAGGTTGGAAAAAAGCTTTTTTATTTAATATTCGTGCGTTTTAGGAAGAATTAAAAAAATATATATATATATTTAGTGTCAGTGTTTTTTAGGCAGGAAAAAAATTTGTTTCATAATGAGTGAGTGTTTTTTAGGTCGGATAAAAAAAAAAAAAAAAAAGGTTTTATATGTAGTATTAGTGTATTTTAGGTAGAATTTTTTGCTTCCTACCTGAAAAATACTGACACTAATATAAAACTTTAATGTCAGTGTTTTTAGGTAGGATAAAATGGTTTTATATTTAATATTAGTGCACTTTAGGTAGAATTAAAAAAGGTTTTCAATTTAGTGTCAGTCTTTCTTAGGTAGGATAAAAAAGGTTTCATATTTGTGTTAGTGTTTTCTTTTTTTTTTGGTAGAATAAAACAAATAAATAAAAAAAATAATAAAAAAAATAAATATATATATATATATATATATATATATATATATATATATATATATATATATATATATATATATATATATAATATATATATATATATGTAGTATAAGTGTATTGTAGGTAGTATAGGTAGGATAAAACATATTTCATATTTAGTGTCAGTTTTATCAGGTAGGATAAAAAGTTGTTTTTATATTTACTGCCAGTGTTTTTTAGGCATTGTTTCATAACTAGTATTAGTGTTTTTTCGTTTAAAAACACTGACATTAAATATGAAACCTTTTTTTTAGTCTACCTAAAAAAATAAAAACACTGACACTAAAAATAAAACTTTTATGTAATGTCAGTGTTTTTTAGGTAGTATAAAAAAAGGTTTTATATTTAGTATTAGTGTATTTTAGGTAGAATTATTTGTTTCTTACCTGAAAAACACTGACACTAAATATAAAACTTTAATGTCAGTGTTTTTAGGTAGGATAAAATAGTTTCATAACTAGTATTAGTGCTTTTTAGTTTAAAAAATACTGACATTAAATATGAAACATTTTTTTTTTTATACCTAAAAAACACTGACACTAAATATAAAACTTTAATGTCAGTGTTTTTTAGGTAGGATAAAATGGTTTTATATTTATTATAAGCGCATTTTAGGTAAAATTAAAAAAAGTTTTATATTTAGTGTCAGTGTATCTTTGGTAGGATAAAAAGGTTTTTATATTTAGTGTTTACTGTTTTCTTTTTTTTTTTTGGTAGAATAAAAAATATATATTCATACAGTATATATTTAATGTAAGTGTATTGTAGGTAGGATAAAACATAGTTTCATGTTTAGTGTCAGTTTTTTATTAGGTAGGATAAAAAATTGTTTTTATATTTACTGCCAGTGTTTTTTTTAAGCAAGATATAAAATTGTTTCATAACTAGTATTAGTGATTTTTAGTTTAAAATACACTGACATTAAATATGAAACCTTTTTTTTTTTTTATATACCTAAAAAAAAACACTGACACTAAATATAAACCTTTTATTTAATGTCAGTGTTTTTTACGTGGGATGAAAAAAATTATATTTAATGTCAGTGTATTTTAGGCAAGATAAAAAAAAAAAAAAAAGTTTTATATTTAGTGTGGGGGGTGTTTTAGGTAAAAAAAAAAAAAAAAAAAAAAAAAAAAAAAAAGCAAAATATAGCCGAACATATCTGGGCCTTATGACCAGTATAAAATACAAATTACACATATGTGGTATTGCTGTGAAGGTCAGTAATGGGAGAATTTATGTTGAGTGGTTCTTTGGCGGCTGGTCATGGTAATACCAAGAAATATCCTAAAAAATGTAAACAATTTTGGCTAATGAAATACATTAAATCCATGATTAATACAAGGACATTGCAGTCATTAGTATAGGAAAGAATTGTATACGCAGTTACGCACGGCTGCTGGTCAGTAATGACGTCTGCGATTAATAGTCGGTTCCCCAGTATCTGGTGTAGTAATATATTTTATTGTCTGTAGCCGGGTTCTGTCCTGAACCTTCACAAGGAGGACATTGAATGAGAACAATTTCATTACCTCTGTCCGTCTCTCTATCATTATGTAGGGGGCGGCCAGGACGCTCTTGTAATGCAGTTAATCAGTTTAATATTGGTCATTTCTGTCTCAGCTAAATAGCGAGTTAGTAAATCTCATTCTCTGACGTTGCCAAATTCTGCAAAATGAATCTTGGCCGATCTCCTAGTCCTTGGGCTTCGGCCGTCCTTCCCGTGACTAATCAGATTATAAGACCGATGCCAGGCTCATCAATCATTTCATGATTTTATTGGTCGCCATTTGTGCAGCGTTTACAGGTAACCGTTCCCAGTGTCTGAGGACGACAACAGTTACCAAAGTTCAGTCCCTGGAAGTGTCCCTGATAGAGGGAAGAGCGGAGGGGCTTCATCTTTCCGGTGAAATTTACCAATTTTGTTGTTGGCAAAATTTAGTTTTAAGTGGAAACTCTCAATGGCATTTACTGACTTCAGAAAAAGAAGGTCTATGTTTACTTTTCTCTAATTGGAGAGTGTGTGTGGGTTTGTGTACTGAGTATAGCATTGTTTATTTTATTGTTTTCATTTTATTTTTCTTTCAACCACGCTACTCTACTCTACTCCATTTCACCCCAATCTACTCTACTCCACTCCATTCCAGTCCACTGTACTCCACTCTACTCTACCCCATTCCACTCCACTCTACTCCATTCTACTCTACTCCATTTCACCCCAATCTACTCTACACCACTCCATTCCAGTCCACTGTACTCCACTCTACGCTACTCCACTCCATTCCAGTCCACTGTACTCCACTCTACTCTACTCCATTTCACCCCAATCTACTCTACTCTACTCCATTTCACCCCAATCTAATCGACTCCACTCCATTCCATTCCACTGTACTCCACTCTACGCTACTCCACTCCATTCCAGTCCACTGTACTCCACTCTACTCTACTCCATTTCACCCCAATCTACTCTACTCTAATCCATTTCACCCCAATCTACTCTACTCCACTCCATTCCAGTCCACTGTACTCCACTCTACTCTACCCCATTCCACTCCACTCTACTCCATACCACTCTACTCCATTCTACTCTATTCCATTCCACCCAATCTACTTTACTCTACTCTAGTCCACTATACTCCACTCTACTCTACCCCATTCCACTCCACTCTACTCCATACCATTCTACTTTACTCCATTTCACCCCAATCTACTCTACTCCATTCAATTCCAGTCCACTCTACTCTACTCTACCCCATTCCACTCCACTCTACTCCATACCACTCTACTCCATTCTACTCTACTCCATTTCACCCCAATCTACTCTACTCCACTCCATTCCAGTCCACTGTACTCCACTCTACTCTACCCCATTCCATTCCATACCACTCTACTCCATTCTACTCTACTCCATTTCACCCCAATCTACTCTACTCTACTCCATTCCAGTCCACTATACTCCACTCTACTCTACCCCATTCCACTCCATTCTGCTCCATACCGCTCTACTTCATTCTACTCTACTCTACTCTACTCTACTCCATACCACTCTACTTCATTCTACTATACTCCATTCTACTCTACTCTACTCCATTCTACTCTACTCTATACCACTCTACTCCATTCCACTCCACTGTACTCTACTCTAATCCACTCCACTCTACTCTACCCCACTATACTCCGCTCTACTCCAATCCACTGTGCTCACGTCCACTCCACTCTACTATACTCAATGCCCCTCTACTCCATTCTACTCTACTCCATTATACTCTACCTCATTCTACTCTACACCATTACATTCTACTCCACTCCACTCTACTCCACTCCCTTCTACTCCACTCTACTCCATTTCACTCCACTCTACTCCATTCCACTCTACACTACTCCTCTCTCGTCTAGTCCACTCTACTACATTTCACTCCACTCTACTCTACTCCATTTCAGTCCACTCTACTCCACTCCAGTATACACTCTACTCTATTCCACTCTACTCCACTCCACTCCACTTTACTCCACACCACTCTACTCTGTTCCACTCTACTCTGTTCCACTCTTCTCTATTCCACGCCACTCCCTTCTACTCCACTCTACTCCATTTCACTCCACTCTACTCCACCCTACTCAATTTTCCCTCCACCGTACTCTACTCCACTCTACCACATTTCATTCCACTGTACTATACTCCACTCCACTATACTCCACTCTACTCTACTCCACACCACTCTACTCCATTCTTCTCTATTCCACTCCACTCTACTCCACTCTACTCTTTTAGATTTCACTCCACTGTACTCTTTTCCACTCTACTCCATTTCA
This sequence comes from Pelophylax lessonae, assembly GCF_965119305.1. Classification (NCBI taxonomy): domain Eukaryota; kingdom Metazoa; phylum Chordata; class Amphibia; order Anura; family Ranidae; genus Pelophylax; species Pelophylax lessonae. Next base: position 219,607,245 of record NC_138778.1, read on the forward strand.
CTCCACTCTACTCAACTCCACTCTACTCCATTTCACTCCACTGTTCTCTACTCTACTACACTCCAGTCGACTATACCCAACTCTACCCCACTCTACTCTACCCCACTCTACTCCACCCCACTCTACTCCATTCCACATTACTCCATTCCACATTACTCCATTCCACATTACTCCATTCCACGTTACTCCATTCCATGTTACTCCATTCCACTCCACTCCACTCTACTCTTTTCCATTCCACTCCACTCCACTCCGCTCTACTCTACTCACTCTACTCCATTCCACCCTCTCTCTTACTTCACACAACTCTACTCCATTCTACTCCTCTACTCCACTCCAATCTACTCCACTCTATTCTACTCCACTCCACACCACTCTACTCCACATTATTTCACTACACTCTAACCCAGTACTCCATTACACTCTACTCCACTCCACTCCACTTTACTCTACACTATTCTACTCCACTCCACTCTACTCCATTCCACTCTACTCCATTCCACTCCACTCCACACCACTCCACTCTAAACCACTGCACTCCACACCACTCTACTCCTTACAGAATTTCTGAGACATTTTGCAAATAGGGATTTTCTGATTACTGAAGCACATGTGTTCTCCATGTTTGTTTGTTGCAATCTGCAGTATTTTAATGTTGTATCACCGATTGTGCACCGGACCTCCTGAGTATCCTCCACCATAAAGTAAATACTTAAATTATAAAAAGACTTTTGTTCCACTTTAAAAGTGTATTGACTTTAACACATTTCACCAAATTGGCAACATTTTGCTAAAAAATCATGATTTTCACCAACATTTCAGAGAGGTATATTACTCTGAAATAGGGATCGACCAATATCGGTTTTTCATTGCTGATACCGATATTTTGGCCATTGCATATAGGTATTGGCCAATATGGGCCGATATTCTGCACATTTAATCACACATCCAATGCAGAGTGACCAGTGCCCCCATCCAATGCAGTGACAAGTGCCCCCATCACTGCAGAGTGACCAGCGCCCCCATCCAATGCAGAGTGACCAGTGCCTCCATCCAATGCAGTGACCAGTTCCCCCATCCAATGCAGAGTGACCAGTGCCCCCATCCAATGCAGAGTGACCAGTGCCCCCCTCGAATGCAGAGTGACCAGTGCCCCCATCCAATGCAGAGTGACCAGTGCCCCCCTCCAATGCAGAGTGACCAGTGCCCCCCTCCAATGCAGAGTGACCAGTGCCCCCCTCCAATGCAGAGTGACCAGTGCCCCCATCCAATGCAGAGTGACCAGTGCCCCCATCAATGCAGAGCGACCAGTGCCTCCATCAATGCAGAGTGACCAGTGCCCCCATCCAATGCAGAGTGACCAGTGCCCCTATCCAATGCAGTGACAAGTGCCCCCATCACTGCAGAGTGACCAGCGCCCCCATCCAATGCAGAGTGACCAGTGCCTCCATCCAATGCAGTGACCAGTGCCCCCATCCAATGCAGAGTGACCAGTGCCCCCCTCGAATGCAGAGTGACCAGTGCCCCCATCCAATGCAGAGTGACCAGTGCCCCCCTCCAATGCAGAGTGACCAGTGCCCCCATCGAATGCAGAGTGACCAGTGCCCCCCCATTTTGCTAAAAAATCATGATTTTCACCAACATTTCAGAGAGGTATATTACTCTGGGATCGACCAATATCAGTTTTTCATTGCTGATACCGATATTTTGGCCATTGCATATCGGTATTGGCCAATATGGGCCGATATTCTGCACATTTAATCACACATCCAATGCAGAGTGACCAGTGCCCCCATCCAATGCAGTGACCAGTGCCCCCATCAATGCAGAGTGACCAGTGCCCCCATCCAATGCAGTGACCAGTGCCCCCATCAATGCAGTGACCAGTGCCCCCATCCAATGCAGAGTGACCAGTTCCCCCATCCAATGCAGAGTGACCAGTTCCCCCATCCAATGCAGTGACCAGTGCCCCCATCCAATGCAGAGTGACCAGTGCCCCCCTCGAATGCAGAGTGACCAGTGCCCCCCTCGAATGCAGAGTGACCAGTGCCCCCCTCGAATGTAGAGTGACCAGTGCCCCAATTTTTTGGGGGGTTTTTTGTAATTTTTACTTTCTGCTATAAAACATTTCCAATAAAAATAAAAAAAAATCGAATTTTTTCATCATTTTAGCCAAATCTGTATTCTGCTACATATTGTTTCGTAAAAAAAAAAAAAAATCCCAATAAGTGTATGTTGATTGGTTTGTGCAAAAGTTATCACATCTACAAACTAGGAGAAAAAATGTATGTAATTTTTATTTATTTTTTACTAGTAATGGCAGAAATCAGCGATTTTTAGCGGGACTGCGACATTGCGGTGCACAGATCGGACCCCTAACTGACATTTTTGACACTTTTGGGGGGACCAGTGACATTACTACAGTAATCAGTGCTAAAAATATGCTCTGTTACTGTACTAATGACACTGGCAGGGAAGGGGATTAAAACCAGGGGCAATCAAAGGGTTAAATGCGTGCTTAAGGGGTGTTTTCTAACTGTGTGGGGGAGGGGCTTGCTGCAAGAACACAAAGATCTGTGATCCTAAATAGGAGGATCCCTGTGTTCGTTACTGATAGAACAGTGGTGTGCTGTGTTTACTATGGCAGATCGCCGTTCTGTCTCCACGGGGAGCGATCGCGGGTGCCCGGCGGACATCGCGGCTGCTGGACCCGCTGTATGGCTCCCCCTCTGGCCAATCAGCGTGCGCCCCCACTGACTGCTACAGGAAACGACGCACAGGTACATTGTTTCGCGTAACAGAGCCGACCTGCTGCCATATACCTGTAACTACGGCCGCTGGTCGCCAAGTGGTGAAGCACTGATAACTACAGATTTTATACATTGTATAGACGATTGAATACATTGTATAGATCGTATAGATGATTGTATACATTCTATACATTGTATAGATTGTATAGATGATTGTATACATTGTATACATTGTATAGATGATTGTATAGATTGTATACATGGTATAGATTGTATAGATGATTGAATACATTGTATAGATTGTATAGATGATTGTATACATTGTATAGATTGTATAGATGATTGTATAGATTGTATACATTGTATAGATGATTGCATAGATTGTATACATTGTATAGATGATTGAATACATTGTATACATTGCATAGATGATTGAATACATTGTATACATTGTATAGATGATTGTATAGATTGTATACATTGTATACATTGTATAGATGATTGTATAGATTGTATAGATTGTATAGATGATTGCATAGATTGTATACATTGTATACATTGTATAGATGATTGAATACATTGTATACATTGTATAGATGATTGAATACATTGTATACATTGTATAGATGATTGTATAGATTGTATACATTGTATAGATTGTATAGATGATTGAATACATTGTATACATTGTATAGATTGTATAGATGATTGAATGCATTGTATACATTATATAGATTGTATAGATGATTGAATACATTGTATACATTGTATAGATGATTGTATAGATTGTATAGATGATTGAATGCATTGTATACATTATATAGATTGTATAGATGATTGAATACATTGTATAGATGATTGTATACATTGTATACATTGTATAGATGATTGTATAGATTGTATACAATATATAGATTGTATATAAGATTACATAGATTGTATACATTGTATACATTGTATAGATGATTGTATACATTGTATAGATTGTATAGATGATTGAATACATTTTATACATTATATAGATTGTATAGATGATTGAATACATTGTATAGATTGTATAGATTGTATAGATGATTAAATACATTGTATAGATTGTATAGATGATTGAATACATTGTATACATTGTATAGATGATTGAATACATTGTATAAATTGTATAGATTGTATAGATGATTGAATACAAGTATATATGATGGAGGTGTTGGGAGAGTTTTGTGTCGCACTCGGAGTGTTTCCTAGTCATGTGACGTATGAAGCTCTTTGTTGGACTGCCTGCGGTTTTAAAAACAAAGTAGAACACGAGAGGCGTCCGCCATGCTCTGGGTGTACAGTTACTTCTAAACTGGAAAAACTGGGCAGACAAATTATTTTCCCAATATAGCTTACAGCCGTAATCACCCAAAAACCAACAATGTATTATATTACCGCTCATTGGTTTGTAGATGTACTGGCTACATTCATCGTTTATTTATTTATTTTCACCTGGTGATCCAGCCAATTGGCACTACTGAAGTCGCTCCGACTTCAGAAAAGGGTCCTGTACTACTTTGAGGCGACCTGTGATCCGACTGTCCCATATACTTCAATGGGAGTCGCCTCCTTATCTTAATTGAAGCGACTTGTTATCAGACTTTCCAGGAAGAAGAAAGAGATTAGCCAGGCATTCCCCACATTGCAGCCATGCCTATATGTTATATATATATATATATATATATATATATATATATATATATATATATATATATAATGGTATATATATTCCATTATCTCTGCTTGGTCTGTGTGAGTGGCACTGGTGGACACAGATAAGTGGCACTGGTGGACACTGATACGTGGCACTGATACGTGGCACTGGTGGACACTGATACGTGGCACTGATATGTGGCACTGGTGGACACTGATTCATGGCACTGATATGTGGCACTGGTGGACACTGATTCATGGCACTGATACGTGGCACTGATACGTGGCACTGGTGGACACTGATTAGTGGCACTGATACGAGGCACTGATACCTGGCACTGGTGGACACTGATTCATGGCACTGATATGTGGCACTGGTGGACACTGATATGTGGCACTGGTGGACACTGATTAGTGGCACTGATACGTGGCACTGATACGTGGCACTGGTGGACACTGATTCGTGGCACTGATACGTGGCACTGGTGGACACTGATTCGTGGCACTGATATGTGGCACTGGTGGACACTGATTCGTGGCACTTATATGTGGCACTGATACGTGGCACTGGTGGACACTGATACGTGGCACTGATACGTGGCACTGGTGGACACTGATTCGTGGCACTGATATGTGGCACTGGTGGACACTGATTCGTGGCACTGATACGTGTCACTGATTTGTGTCACTGGTACGTGTCACTGGTGGACACTGATACATGGCACTGATACGTGGCACTGGTGGACACTGATACGTGGCACTGGTGGACACTGATTCGTGGCACTGATATGTGGCACTGGTGGACACTGATTCGTGGCACTGATACATGGCAATGATGGACACTGATACGTGGCACTGATATGTGGCACTGATGGACACTGATTTGTGGCACTGATTTGTGGCACTGATATGTGGCACTGGTGGACACTGATTCGTGGCACTGATATGTGGCACTGGTGGACACTGATTCGTGGCACTGGTGGGCAGTGGCACTGGTGGACACTGATACGTGGCACTGGTGGGCAATGAGGAAATGAGTAAAAAAAAACAGAAAAGGGGAATTAGGTCACAACACATCATATTCTGATTGGCCAAACACAAAGTCATCAGTCGCGCTGAAGTCGCGGTAAAGTCGAGGTAAAGTCGCAGTAAAGTCGCGCTAAAAATTCGCTCTGACATGGGGCCACTTTATGGTCGCGGCAGTGTGAACCGGCTCTAAGTCTGTTATCTTTCAACTTTCTTTAAAAGACCAAGCCGTCCAGCAAAAGTGTCAGTGGGAGGGTTGAGACAAACCATTTACCACTGGCAGGGGTGCTTACAATGATCAGCTTTTATTTATTTTTTGTAAAAACTTTATCCCTAAAGGAAACAAAACGTGTTTTCTGTAACTGCTTATAATGTGTTGGCTGGAGAGTTTCTCTGCTAGTACAACTAAAACTCCCCCCCCCCCCCCAGACTGACAATGCTGCTGTCTAAATGTGCCCCCTGTGCTCCTTCAGCTAGAGTAGGGGCGCTCTAATACAGGAGGTGTGTTACTGGCCAGATCAACAGGTGAAAACAGAGGGGGGGGGGGGCCTAAAAAAGAAAGAAAACAAATGCAGCCACCACATCTAATGATTAGTAGGCTGTGATAGATTACATTTGTATTTAAAATGTTAAAAGCCTAGTGTGGAAACCCCCAGAATATTCTCATGTGTGAATAAGTATTATTATTAACCACTTAAGCCCTGGAAGATTTGACCCCTGACCAGGGCCTATTTTGCAATTCGCGACTGCGTGATTTTAACTGACAATTGCGCGGTCGTGCGACGCTGTACCTAAACTAATTTGACGTCTTTTTTTCCCCACAAACAGAGCTTTCTTTTGGTGGTATTTGATCACCTGTGCAATTTTTTGATCACGCGCTATAAACAAAAAAGAGCGTCAATTTTGCAAAAATAACAATATATTTCACATTTTTTTATATGAAATTCCCCCCAAAAAAATGTAAAAATCAAAATTTTTTAAACATTTTCGGCTGATTTGTTTTATGCTACATATGTTTGGTAAGAAAAATCACAAAAAGCGTATTTTGATTGGTTTGCGCAAAAGTTATCTCGTTTACTAACAAAGGGAAAGATTTTTGTCATTTTTGTTGTTTTTTTTAACGAGTAATGGCGGCGATCTGCGATTTTTTTTGCGGGACTGCGACATTGCGGCGGACAGATTGGACCCTTGACTGACATTTTTGACACTTTTGGGGTTACCAGTGACATTACTACAGTAATCAGTGCTATACATATGCACTGTTACTGTAAAAATGACACTGGGAGGGAAGGGGTTAACTTTATTTGAGAGGGAGGGGCTATGTGTGTCCCTAGGGGCGTGATTCTAACTGTGATTGGCTGTGGCTTGAGGTGTAGGAACAGAGATCAACGGTCCTACATAGTAGAACCGTATGATCACTGTTCATACACAGGGGAGAATGACAGGCGGCTTGTTTACATTAGCCGCCTGCCTTTCTCCCGCTGTCACGGACGATCGCTGTCACGGACGATCGCTGTCACGGACGATCGCTGTCACGGGCACACGCGCAGGGGGGTCCGTGACCGCACGGGGGTGGGAGCGCGCCAATTTTTCACTCTTTGTTATATTGCAGCCATTTGCTAAAATCATTTAAGTTCATTCTTCTTCCTCATGAATGTACACATAGCACCCCATACTGACAGAAAAACACAGAATTGTTGACATTGTTGCAGATTTATTAAAAAAGAAAAACTGAAATATCACATGGTCCTAAGTATTCAGACCCTTTGCTGTGACACTCATATATTTAACTCAGGTGCTTTCCATTTCTTCTGATCATCCTTGAGATGGTTCTACACCTTCATTTGAGTCCAGTTGTGTTTGATTATACTGATTGGACTTGATTAGGAAAGCCACACACCCTATCTATATAAGACCTTCCAGATCACAATGCATGTCAGAGCAAATGAGAATCATGAGGTCAAAGGAACTGCCTGAAGAGCTCAGAGACAGCATTGTGGCAAGGCACAGATCTGGCCAAGGTTACAAAAAGATTTCTGCTGCACTTAAGGTTCCTAAGAGCACAGTGGCCTCCATAATCCTCAAATGGAAGACGTTTGGGATGAGCAGAACCCTTCCTAGAGCTGGCCGTCCGGCCAAACTGAGCTATCGGGGGAGAAGAGCCTTGGTGAGAGAGGTAAAGAAGAACCCAAAGATCACTGTGGCTGAGCTCCAGAGATGCAGTCAGGAGATGGGAGAAAGTTGTAGAAAGTCAACCATCACTGCAGCCCTCCACCAGTCGGGGCTTTATGGCAGAGTGGCCCGACGGAAGCCTCTCCTCAGTGTAAGACACATGAAAGCCCGCATGGAGTTTGCTAAAAAACACCTGAAGGACTCCAAGATGGTGAGAAATAAGATTCTCTGGTCTGATGAGACCAAAATAGAACTTTTTGGCCTTAATTCTAAGCGGTATGTGTGGAGAAAACCAGGCACTGCTCATCACCTGTCCAATACAGTCCCAACAGTGAAGCATGGTGGTGGCAGCATCATGCTGTGGGGGTGTTTTTCAGCTGCAGGGACAGGACGACTGGTTGCAATCGAGGGAAAGATGAATGCGGCCAAGTACAGGGATATCCTGGACAAAAACCTTCTCCAGAGTGCTCTGGACCTCTCAGACTGGGCCGAAGGTTTACCTTCCAACAAGACAATGACCCTAAGCACACAGCTAAAATAACGAAGGAGTGGCTTCACAACAACTCCGTGACTGTTCTTGAATGGCCCAGCCAGAGCCCTGACTTAAACCCAATTGAGCATCTCTGGAGAGACCTAAAAATGGCTGTCCACCAACGTTTACCATCCAACCTGACAGAACTGGAGAGGATCTGCAAGGAGGAATGGCAGAGGATCCCCAAATCCAGGTGTGAAAGACTTGTTGCATCTTTCCCAAAAAAGACTCCTGGCTGTATTAGATCAAAAGGGGGCTTCTACTAAATACTGAGCAAAGGGTCTGAATACTTAGGACCATGTGATATTTCAGTTTTTCTTTTTTAATAAATCTGCAACAATGTCAACAATTCTGTGTTTTTCTGTCAGTATGGGGTGCTATGTGTACATTCATGAGGAAGAAGAATGAACTTAAATGATTTTAGCAAATGGCTGCAATATAACAAAGAGTGAAAAATTTAAGGGGGTCTGAATACTTTCCGTACCCACTGTATATGTATGTGTGTGGTTGTGTGTGTGTGTATATATATATATATATATATATATATAGTGTATATATATATATATATATATATATACACACACACATATTGTATTATTATAATAAATATATAATAAATATATGTGTGTATATATATCAAATAGGATTTATATCCTTTTAATTAATAAAGCATTGTACAAACTGTCGGCATTATATAAATCCTGTATTATAATATTAATAATAAATTATATGACATGTGATTATTCTTGGAATTTCAGCACAAGTCTTTAAAGGTCATTTACTTTTAACAAATGTCATCAGGGTTATTATTTACTAACTTCTGCATAAATTAACATGCTTTTTTTTTTTTTCATTTAATTGTATTAAATTCTGTAAGCTTTTTTTTTTTTTTTTGCAGAATACATGCAACATAAAGAATGGGTTAGGAAAGCCAGGATTCATCGAATTTAATTGTCATTTTTTGACAAACATTATCAGGTGTATATAAATGGAAAAAAAAAAAAAGTTTTCTAAATAAGCTGTAAAAGCATGACAGAGGTTCAGACCCTATACCCACTCTATTTGCCAGAGTCCTGCTTCAAAGGATAACTGTATTGTTGTATCCTCCACCCCCCCCCCCACAAAAAAAAAAATATATATATATATATATATATATATATATATATAGATAGATAGATATATATAGATATATATATAGATATATATAGATATAGATAGATAGATATTATTATATTATACATATAATTTAAATATTATATATATATATATATATATCGATCTATCTATATCTATATCTATATATATCTATATATATATATATATATATATATATATACTCATGCTCTTGCCATACCTGAACTGTGCAGTCCATGGGGAGCCACTGCTGCAAACTCTGATCCAGTGAATGTGTAATCCCGCATTATTCATTCCAATAGACAACTGTGTCTGTGACATTCTTTACATTCCTTAATCAAGAGCCTAGGCTGCAGGTTATGCTTTACCTGAACTGCAGAGAGCCTTGTGCCTCTTCTCGGTAGCTCTCCCCATGGGGAATTTGTTTGTGTTTGATTTTACCAATTAGTGCTGGGCACTCAGACAGAAGAAGTAAAAGGCAGATTTAACACAGGTCCTTGTCATTGCCCCTTGTGGCCCCTGGTGCCGAACAAGTGGCCCCCTAGCCTTCAGGTTGAGGTAAGGACTCTGTGCAGGCCAGTCAAGTTCCTCCACCCCAAACTCGCTCATCCATGTCTTTATGGACCTTGCTTTATGCACTGGTCCAAATCATTTGGTGGAGGGGGGATTATGGTGTGGGGTTGTTTTTCAGGGGTTGGGCTTGGCCTCTTAGTTCCAGTGAAGAGAACTCTTAAGGCGTCAGCATACCAAGACATTTTGGACAATTTCATGCTCCCAACTTTGTGGGAACAGTTTGGGGACGGCCCCTTCCTGTTCCAACATGACTGCGCACCAGTGCACAAAGCAAGGTCCATAAAGACATGGATGAGCGAGTTTGGGGTGGAGGAACTTGACTGGCCTGCACAGAGTCCTGACCAATTTTTGGGGGGGGCACAAACAGAAAAATGTAATGTAAAAAAAGGCTAGATTGCCGCCATTACTAGTAAATAAATAAAAATGACATAAATCTTTCCCCTAGCTAGTAGACGCGATAACTTTTGCGCAAGCCAATCAAAATATGCTTGTTGCGATTTTTTTTTTTTTACCAAAAATATGTAGCAGAATATAAATTGGCCTAAAAGGATGAAAAAATTAGATTTTTTATTTATTTTTTTGGGGGGGGGGGGATGTTATATAGCAGAATGTCGCTCTTTTTTTCATTATAGCGCAAAAAATAAAAATCGCACAGGTGATCAAATACCACCAAAAGAAATCTCTATTTGTGGGGAAAAAAGGACGTCATGTATGTACCCAATACTCATTCACATGAGGGGGGGGGGGGGGGATCTGAGGACCCGCAGACCCCCACAACCACCGGCCATGGTTGTGGGGGATGAGGCCCTTGTACCCATTAAGACAGGAAAGACCAGTGACGAAGATTGATGACGAATGATGCCAGTCTAGTGCCCCAACGAGGGCCAGCTGCCTCCTAAATCAGAGATCCCCAAAGAACGGCCAACCATAAAAGCTTTTTCAAAGCCCCCTTTGAAAAAGCTACATGTGTTGTAGCGCAACGCGTCCTTGATCTCACTCTTCTATTTCACCTGAATTTTTGATTTAATTTTTTGGGCACCTTGCACTTAAGGCTCCGTTCACATGTAGGCGTTTTGAGGCGTTTTTGGGGACTTTTTCTGCTCTAGGATCAGCTCTCAAAACGCCCAACAAGACAAATCCTATTCATTTCAATGGCCCCTGTTCACATCTGAGCGTTTTGACGCTGTAAGCAAAACGCCCAATGCTCAAAAAAGTACATGAGCTTCTATTTGGGCAGATTACGGGCGTTTTCCATTGGTATCTATTCAATCAAAAAACGCCTGCACAAAAAACGCCTGTAAATCGCGGTAAAATCGCGGTAAAAATCGCGGTAAAATCACGGTAAAAAAACGAAAACGCTATGCTCAGGTGTGAATGTAGCCTTAATCACCTTAAATATATTTTGAAGGACTGTATGGACATTTATGCACTTTATCTAGCACCACTGCACTTTGTTTACCTACTTCGCTTATTCATATGTCTAGATTGATACTGATTATTTATTTATTTTTTTGCTGCTATTTATTTTATTGAAGGTTTATCACTGTATGTCACAATATTTCAATTAGGACATTTTCTGCACAATTTACGAATTATCGGCTATTCACTGCTCATCACTTTGATTTTATGAATTATCAAGTTTTTGATTGATTTTACTTAGAATATTATTCGGATTATCTCCTTTATCATCGATTTATTATATACATTTTCTGCACATTTTACATATATGTTATTTCACTGCTCATCACTTTTATTTTATAAATCATCAAGTTCTTGATTGATTTTATTTAGAATATTGTTGGGATCTTTTCCTTTATCGCCTTTTATATCACCTCTGTGCTTTTAGACATCTCTGGAGATTGTAAACAGGTATTGTTGGAAGTTTTTCGATTTTTGCCATCCTTGATTGTGTTATACTCACACACGGAACATCTATTTTGGATTATCCCACTTTCATGAATTTTGTAGCTTTTTAGTATAATTTTTTTTTCTTCACATTTGGATATAGTTAGAGTGGTTCATCTCATCAAAGAGTTGAGCGCTGATTTTTGCTGGTTTAACCACTTTACCGCTAAGTACTGTAATAGTACTGCGGCAAAGTGGCTCGTTCCCGTCTGACGACATAGACCTACGTCATCAGACTCCTCCCCTGTAGGCGGCGCTCGCGCGCCGCCGGAGGCGCGCTCCCGCTGTTTTCATTCACAGCGGGAGTCGGGCCAGGGGAGGAGCAGCGGCGATCGCCGCTGCTCTGCCCCGATCGTCGGGGATCTAGTGTGGAGATCCGCCCGCCTGTGTAAACACAAGCGGGCGGATCTCCTCAGTGACAGGGAGTGACAGATCGGACTGTTCAGCATAGCTGGACATCCGATCTGTCCCTGTCTCACAAAGTCACCTCCCCCCCCACACGTCAGTAAGCACCAGGCATACATTAACCCCTCCCTCTCCAATAAAGTTAACCCCTTCCCTGCCAGTGTCATTTTTACAGTAACAGTGCATATTTATAGCACTGATTACTGCAGTAATGTCACTGGTACCCCCAAAAGTGTCAAAAATGTCAGTCAAGGGTCCGATCTGTCTGCCGCAATGTCGCAGTCCCGCAAAAAAAATCGCAGATCGCCGCCATTACGCGTTAAAAAAAAAAACACCAAAAATTACAAAAATCTTTCCTTTTGTTAGTAAACGCAATAACTTTTGCGCAAACCAATCAAAATACGCTTATTGTGATTTTTTTTTACCAAACATAGGTAGCAGAAAACAAATTGGCCAAAAATTTTAAAAAAAATTGGTTTTTACATCTTTTTTGGGGGGAATTTCATATAAAAAATTGTGAAAAATATTGTTATTTTCTCAAAATAAACGCTCTTTTTTTGTTTATAGCGCAAAAAGTAAAAATCGCACAGGTGATCAAATACCACCAAAAGAAAGCTCTGTTTGTGGGGAAAAAAGGACGTCAATTTAGTTTGGGTACGGCGTCGCACGACCACGCAATTGTCAGTTAAAGTCGCACAGCGCCGAATCGCAAAAAGTGGCCCAGACGTAAGACAGCAAAATGCTCTAGTGGTAAAGTGGTTAATTATCATTGGGATATGTGGTGACACTATCAAATCGGCTGCTCTCTCTGTGTTGTTACGTGATTGCTTTTATTGATTGATTCTTCAGATCCAGGGGGTCATTTACCTTATTTTAGCGCATAAGTTTGCCATTGCACAACCATAAAAGCCGGTGATGTCAGCAATTTTGGTGGTGCTTTGTGACGCAGCTAAAAAGGGGTTAAAAAAAAATCAAAATGTGTTACTGTGCAAGAGCTGCATACTTCAGTTGGCCCGTCGGTCCTGGCAAGGTGCATTTAATTACAGGCAGGGGGGTCACCTGCTGACATTTACCCCATTTTTGTTTAGAAGTCTCACTCCTCTGTTGCAGGAGCAGTTTTGCGTCACTTGCTATAGGGGGTACCCCCAACACACACACTTTTCCTACTCCTATTGTGTCCTTGTCACCAGTGCTAATAATCCCCCCTTACCTGGTCTTGCTGAGCGGTCCAGGCCATGACCGGGGTCCTCGGTAAGAAATCTGGGAGTTGTGGACTTGGCCGGTGTCACCTCTCGGCTCGCTCACTTCCTCGTAGAGCTGAAACTTCCTTGTTGTCTTCTGATTGTAGTGGAGGGTGAACACACACCTGCCTCTCCTTGCCGACGGGCTGACACTTCCCACACACCGGTCCTTCCTTTATTTTTTTTATTTTTTTTTATTTTTTCACCTTTTGTGATTTTTGTGCAGCCTGTTTAACTCTCGCAGTGCTGGAGAGGCTCAGCGGTCTGTGTTAGATTTGCTGGGCAGGGACGTCGCAGGGTGCCAATTGTATTCTGTGTGATAATGGAAAATCTTCTTGGGGAACAAAAGTTTTAGGAGATTTTTTTTTTTTTTTTTTTATGTTAACCACTTTAGGACCGGGCCTTTTTCTGACACTTGTTGTTTACAAGTTAAAATCAACTTTTTTTTTTTTTTGCTAGAAAATGACTTACAACCCCCAAACATTATATATTTTTTATCGCAGCGGCCTTACAAATGCAATTTTTTGGGAAGAAAAGCACTTTTTTTTAATTAAAAAAAAAAGAAAAGTGTAAAGTTAGGCTAATTATTTTTTTTTTTTTTTTTTTATGTTAACCACTTTAGGACAGGGCCTTTTACTGTCACAAGTTAAAATCATTTTTTTTTTTTTTTTTGCTAGAAAATGACTTAGGACCCCCCCCCCCAAACATAATTTTTTTTTTATTAGCAGAGACCCTAGAGAATGAAATGGAGATCGTTGCAATATTTTTTTATCGCAGCGGTCTTACAAACACATTTTTTTGGGAAGAAAAGCACTTTTTTTTTAAATTAAAAAATAAGAAAAGAGTAAAGTTTAGCTAATTTTTTTTTTTTTTTTTTCGTTTTATGTTAACCACTTTAGGACAGGGCCTTTTTCTGTCACTTGTTTACAAGTTAAAATCATTTTTTTTGTTTGCTAGAAAATGACTTAGAACCCCCCAAACATATATATATATATATATATATATATTTTTTTTTTTTTTTTTTCTTAGCAGAGACCCTAGAGCAGTGATGGCAAACCTTGGCACCCCAGATGTTTTGGAACTACATTTGCCATGATGCTCCACTACACTGCAGAGTGCATGAGCATCATGGGAAATGTAGCTCCAAAACATCTGGGGTGCCAAGGTTCGCCATCACTGCCCTAGAGAATGAAATGGAGATTGTTGCAATACTTTTTATCGCAGCGGTCTTACAAACGCAATTTTTTGGGGGAAGAAAAGCACTTTTTTTTAAATAAAAAAAATAAGAAAAGAGTAAAGTTAGGCTATTTTTTTTTTTTTTTTTTTTATGTTAACCACTTTAGGATCGGGCCTTTTTCTGACACTTGTTGTTTACAAGTTAAAATCAATTATTGTTTTTTGGCTAGAAAATGACTTAGAACCCCCAAACATTATATATTTTTTTTATCACCAGCGGTCTTACAAATGCAATTTTTTGGGAAGAAAAGCACTTTTTTTTTTAATTAAAAAATAAGAAAAAAGAGTAAAGTTAGGCTATTTTTTTTTTTTTTATGTTAACCACTTTAGGACCAGGCCTTTTTCTGTCACTTGTTGTTTACAAGTTAAAATTATTATTTTTTTTTTGCTAGAAAATGACTTAGGACCCCCCCCCCAAACAATTTTTTTCTTTATTAGCAGAGACCCTAGAGAATGAAATGGAGATCGTTGCAATATTTTTTTATTGCAGCGGTCTTACAAACACAATTTTTTTTTTAAGAAAAGCACTTTTTTTTAATAAAAATATAAGGAAACAGTAAAGTTAGCCTTTTTTTTATGTTAACCACTTCAGGACTTTTTCTGACACTTGTTGTTTACAGGTTAAAATCATTTTTTTTTTTTTTTGCTGGAAAATGACTTAGAACCCCCAAACATTATATATTTTTTATCGCAGCGGCCTTACAAATGCAATTTTTTGGGAAGAAAAGCACTTTTTTTTTAATTAAAAAAAAAGAAAAGTGTAAAGTTAGGCTAATTATTATTTTTTTTTTTATGATAACCACTTTAGGACAGGGCCTTTTACTGTCACAAGTTAAAATCATTTTTTTTTTGCTTGAAAATGACTTAGAATCCCCAAACATAATTTTTTTTTTTTATTAGCAGAGACCCTAGAGAATGAAATGGAGATCGTTGCAATATTTTTTTATCGCAGCGGTCTTACAAACACATTTTTTTGGGAAGAAAAGCACTTTTTAATTAAAAAATAAGAAAAGAGTAAAGTTTAGCTAATTTTTTTTTTTTTTTTCGTTTTATGTTAACCACTTTAGGACAGGGCCTTTTTCTGTCACTTGTTTACAAGTTAAAATCATTTTTTTTTTGCTAGAAAATGACTTAGAACCCCCCAAACATATATATATATATATATATATATTTTTTTTTTTTTTTCTTAGCAGAGACCCTAGAGAATGAAATGGAGATCGTTGCAATACTTTTTATCGCAGCGGTCTTACAAACGCAATTTTTTTGGGGGAAGAAAAGCACTTTTTTTTAAATAAAAAAAATAAGAAAAGAGTAAAGTTAGGCAAATTTTTTTTTTTTTTTTTTTTTTTATGTTAACCACTTTAGGGCAGGGCCTTTTTCTGACACTTGTTGTTTACAAGTTAAAATCAATTATTATTTTTATTTTTTTGCTAGAAAATGACTTAGAACCCCCAAACATTATATATTTTTTATCGCAGCGGCCTTACAAATGCAATTTTTTGGGAAGAAAAGCACTTTTTTTTTAATTAAAAAAAAAAGAAAAGAGTAAAGTTAGGCTAATTTTTTTTTTTTTTTTTTTTTATGTTAACCACTTTAGGGCAGGGCCTTTTTCTGTCACTTGTTTACATGTTAAAATAATTTTTTTTTGCTAGAAAATCCTTTTTCTGGCACTTGTTGTTTACAAGTTAAAATGATTTTTTTTTGCTAGAAAATGACTTAGGACCCCCCCAAACAATTTTTTTCTTTATTAGCAGAGACCCTAGAGAATGAAATGGAGATCGTTGCAATATTTTTTATTGTAGCGGTCTTACAACCGCAATTTTTTTTTTAAGAAAAGCACTTTTTTTTAATAAAAATATAAGAAAACAGTAAAGTTAGCCTAATTTTTTTTATGTTAACCACTTTAGGACTTTTTCTGACACTTGTTGTTTACAAGTTAAAATAATTTTTTTTTTTTTTGCTAGAAAATGACTTAGAATCCCCAAACATTATATATATATATATATATATATATATATATATATATATTTTTTTTTTTTTAGCAGAGACCCTAGAGAATAAAATGGAGATCGTTGTTTAGAGTTACAGAGGAGGTCTAGTACTAGAATTATTTCTCATGCTCCAACAATTGCGGCGATATCTCAGATGTGTAGTTTGAACACTGTTTACATATGTGGGCGTGACTTGCGTATGCGTTCGCTTCTGCGCATGAGTTCGGAAGGACGGAGCACTTTATTTATTTATTTTTTGTCATTTATTTTCCTTTATTTTATTTTTTTTTACACTGTCCCTTTAAAAAAAAAAAAAAAATTAGAAATAGATACCCAACATGTCATGTTTCAAAATTGCGCACGCTCGTGGAATGGCGACAAACATTGGTATTTAAAAATCCCCATGGGCGACTCATTTAAAATATTCTACAGGTTACCAGTTTAGAGTTACAGAGGCGATCTAGGGCTAGAATGATTGCTCTGGTTCTAACAATCACGTTGATACCTCACATGTGTGGTTTGAACACCGTTTACATATGTGGGCGCGACTTGCGTATGCATTCGCTTCTGCCCGCAAGCTCAGAAGGACACGGCACTTTTAAAAAAAAATGTTGTTATTTATTTTCCCTTTTATTTTTTTATTTATTTTTTTTACACTGTCCCTTTAAAAAAAATAAAAATTATAAATAGATACCCAACATGTTATGCTTCAAAATTGCGCACGATCGTAGAATGGCGACAAACACTCCAAAGACATGCTGGTAGGTTAATTGGATCCTGTATAAAATAAATTGGCCCTACTGTGTATGTATGTGAGTTAGGGACCTTAGATTGTAAGCTCCTTGAGGGCCGGGACTGATGTGAATGTGTAATGTATATGTAAAGCGCTGCGTAAATTGAAAGCGCTATATAAGAACCTGAAATAATAAATAAATACTTAACCACTTAGACCGTATTCACACTGAAGCGGCACGACTTCGGGGGCGACCTGTGAAGTCCCGTGCACCGCGACTTCGGCGCGACTTGCACGGACTTCACATAATGGAGGTCAATGCAAGTCGCCTCCAGGTCGCCCCGAAGTAGTACAGGACCCTTTTTCTAAGTCGGAGCGACTTGTGTCGCTCCTATTAGAACGGGTCCTGTACCAGTGCATGGACTGCGACTTGTCAGGCTGACAAGTCGCCCGACCAGTCGCGGTAGTGTGAATGGAGCCTTAAGCTCCAGATGATTTGGCTACTCAATGACCAGGCCCTATTTTGCGATTCGGCACTGCGTGACTTTAACGGACAACTGCGCGGTCGTGCGACGCTGTACCCAAATTAAATTGACGTCCTTTTTTCCCCACAAATAGAGCTTTCTTTTGGGGGTATTTAATCACCTGTGCGATTTTTACTTTTTGCGCTATAAACAAATAAAAAACGACAATTTTGAAAAAATAACAATATTTTTCAAATTTTTTTATATGAAATTCGCAAAAAAAAAAAAATGTAAAAATCAAAATTTTTTAACATTTTAGGCCAATTTGTTTTGTTTTTTGCTACATATTTTTGGTAAAAGAAAAATCGCAATAAGCGTATTTTGATTGGTTTGCGCAAAAGTTATTGCGTTTACTAACTAGGGGAAAGATTTATGTCATTTTTATTTATTTACTAGTAATGGCGGCAATCTAGCCTTTTTTTACATTACATTTTTTTTATCGCGTTTACTAACTATAGGAGAGATATATGTCATTTTTATTGTTTTTTTTTTTTCTAACTAGTAATGGCGGCGATCTGCGATTTTTGCAGGACTGCAACATTGCGGCTGACAGATCGGACCCCTAACTGACATTTTTGACACTTTTGGGGGGACCAGTGACATTACTACAGTAATCAGTGCTATAAATATACGCGGTGATACCTCACATGTGTGTTATGAGCACTGTTTACATATGTGGGTGCGACTTGCGTATGCGTTAGCTTCTGCGTTCGAGCTCGGAAGGACGGGGCACTTTAAAAAATTTTTTTTTTTTTTTTTTTTTTTTACACTGTCCCTTTAAAAAACATTTTATAAATAGATACCCAACATGTCATGCTGTAAAATCCCTTGTAATAGAAATAAGTATGACAGGTCCTCTTTAATATGAGATCTGAGGGTCAAAAAGATCTCAGACCTCACGTCTACACTAAAAAAGAAAAAAAAAAAAGTCTTTTTTTTTTTTCATAAAAAAAAAATGGGCTCTTTAAATCCTTTGCTAGGAAGTGAAGTTTCACGTCGCTCCGGTCCTCCAAGGCCATAGAGTGCAGTTGGGGGCCATCTTGCCCTCACTCGACTTCCTGCCTGAGAGGACAGCGGACCGGATCGCCTTCAATGCTACCGACAGGTCCTGTTCTGCCTGCTTCTGACCCCCCCCTTCCTCCCCATGTGCCCCCCTTTCACTGTGAAGCCCCCCCCCCTCCCTCTGCAGCCCTGCTGGCTTCCCTGTCCTGTAAAAAAATAAATTGTAAAAAAAAAAAATAATAATAATTAAAGATTGTAATAAATCTAAAAAATTGTAAAATAAAATAATTGTAAAAAATTTTAACATTAAAAAAAAAAGTTTTTTTTAAATGTAAAAAACAATTAAAAATGGGCTAATTCACACAGGTTCTCTGTTATGTTTGTGTCCAATAATAATGATTTTAGTGTATTTTTAGTGAAAATATTGTCTTGATAAATTCAGGGGGGGGGGGGGCGCCAGGTAGGCTGCACGGGGCACCGTGATTTCTAACAGCAGCCCTGGATTCTACTATCGCTAGAGGGCCACAAGGGCGTTGGTGCCGGGCCAGATTAATAACGACTCCATGTCCCTTAGCTACAGGGAAGTGTTTAGAGAGAAAATATACAGTGCCTTGAAAAAGTATTCACACCCCTTTACATTTTCCACATTTTGTCATGTTACAACCAATAAGGTAAATGTATTTTATTGGGATTTTATGTGATAGACCGACACTAAGTGGCACATAATTGTGAAGTGGTAGGAAAATGATAAATGGTTTTTAACTTTTTTTACACATAACTATGTGAAAAGTGTGACGTGCATTTGTATTCACCCCCCCCCCCTTTGTTTTGATACCCCATAACTAAAATCTAGTGGAATCAATTGCCTTCAGAAGTCACCTAATTAGTAAATAGAGTCCACCTGTGTGTAATGTAATCTCAGTATAAATACAGCTGTTCTGTGAAGCCCTCAGAGGTTTGTTAGAGAACCTTAGTGAAAAAAAACAGCATCATGAAGGCCAAGGAACACACCAGACAGGTCAGGGATAAAGTTGTGGAGAAGTGTAAAGCAGGGTTAGGTTATAAAAAAATATCCCAAGCTTTGAACATCTCACAGAGTGCTGTTCAATCCATCATCCGAAAATGGAAAGAGTATGGCACAACTGCAACCCTACCAAGACATGGCCGTCCACCTAAACTGACCGGCCGGGCAAGGAGAGCATTCATCAGAGAAGCAGCCAAGAGGCCCATGGGAACTCTGGAGGAGCTGCAGAGATCCACAGCTCAGGTGGGAGAATCTGTCCACAGGACAACTATTAGTATATCTGCCCTTTATGGAAGAATGATTAAAAGAAAGCCATTGGTGGAAGAAATCCATATATATATATATATGTATATGTATGTGTATATATATATATATATATATATATATATATATATATATATATATATATATATATATTATATAACATTATATATATATATATATATATATATATATATATATATATATATATATACATTTATAAAAATGCAAAATATATACAAATACAAAAAAATGTATATATATATATTATTATTATATTATATAACATAATATACATTTATAAAAATACAAAATATATACAAATTATATATATATATATATATATATATATAACATTTTATATAAATTTGTATTTTTATATTAATTATATAAATGTTATATAAATTATATAAACCTTAGGAAAATATTATTATATATATAATAAAAAAAATTATTATATATGTATAAACTGTTATCTTCTTCCATAACTCACCACCGGACCGGTCCACCAAACACCCGCTGTCTGCCCTCAGTCCGCCTTAGAAGATCCAGCCTGCCCTGCAAGAGATGGAGTGCGCTGATGTCTGACGTCATTGCGCACACCACGATCACCTAAGGGACGTTCCCCGGAGGAGACGCGCCGCCTCCTCATACTTAGTTTGCACTACGGGTGGCAGTATGAGATGGGGAAATGCCACCCATAATGCGCCCCAAACTGATGATACACAAAACTGCTGTAAGAGAAAATAATGGGAGTCAATTTGCTGCTGCCTGGGTCCAGTGGGCCCAGCGGGACCCATGGTAGGGCCGACCCTGGTGTTTGGTATTTTTATAGAAAAAGACGAGACTTTACAATCACTTTAATAGGAACTCAAATATATATAAAAACTAATCTTGCACATATTTGCAGTGAATACAGATAATAAAGGGTCAAAGTTTGAAAAGGATCAACAAATATTAGTTTTCCAAACGATTTTTAAAAAAAATATATATTAAAAAAAAAAAAAAAAAGCCCTAAAAAAAAAAAAAAACAATTCCTTTTTATTATTGCCGATTCATTGATGGCTCTGCATTCCTTTTGTTAGAGATTTTGCTTGTTATAACAATGCACAGTGTTCTGGCGCCATCTAGTGGT
Organism: Pelophylax lessonae; assembly: GCF_965119305.1. Taxonomy (NCBI): domain Eukaryota; kingdom Metazoa; phylum Chordata; class Amphibia; order Anura; family Ranidae; genus Pelophylax; species Pelophylax lessonae. The sequence continues at coordinate 219,628,572 of NC_138778.1, forward strand.
AAAAAATACGATATAGCCTTCCTGAAATGGGGACTATTCCCTAATCATGAGACCAAATTGTAGTAGCAGCTGTAGTGTCATCATAGTCATTAACCACTTAAGGACCAGAAAGTTTTACCCCAGTAATGACCAGGCCATTTTTTTTTGTGATATGACACTGCCTTATTTTAACTGACAATTGCGCGGTCATGTGACACTGAACCCAAATAAAATTGATGTCCTTTTTTCCCCACAAATAGAGCTTTCTTTTGGTGGTATTTGATCCCCTATGTGGTTTTTATTTTTTGCGCTATAACTAAAAAAGTGTGACAATTCTGAAAAAAAAAAAAAAAAAAACATATTTTCACTTTCTGCTATATAATTCCCAATAAAAATAAATAAATAATAAAAAAATTAAATTTTTTTCATCATTTTAGGCCAATTTGTTTTCTGCTACATATTTTTGTTAAAAAAAAAATCCCAATAAGTGTATATTGATTTGTGAAAAAGTTATCGCGTCTACAAATTAGGGGAAAGATTTATGTCATTTGTATTTATTTATTATTTTTACTAGTAATGGCGGCGATCTGCGATTTTTTTAGCGAGATTGCGACATTGCAGCGGACAGATCCGACCTCTAACTGACATTTTTTACACTTTTGGGGGGACCAGTGATATTACTACAGTAATCAGTGCTAAAAATATGCACTTTTACTGTAATAATGACATTGGCAGGGAAGGGGTTACCACCAGGGGCGATCAAAGGGTTAAATGTGTGCCTAGGGGGGTGCTTTATAACTGTGTGGGGGATCTATTCACTGGATGAACACAGAGACCTGTGTTCCTAAATAGGAGGAACAAAGGATCACTGTGTTCATCACTGACAGAACAGGGGTCTGCCGTGTACTGTGTCCATTGGAAGCGATTGTGGGTGCCCGGCGGACATTGCGTTCCCCCAGACCCGCTGATCGGTTCACCCTCTAGCCAATCAGCACGTGCCTGCGCGCCGCCACTAACTGCTACACGAGGTGACGGACAGGTACGTCATTTCGCGTAACAGCGCCGACCTGCCACTGTATAAAACACATTTTTCACATTCTGCTATATAACATTCCCAAAAAAAATGTTTAAATAATTTTTTTTAACATTTTAGGCCAATTTGTTTTCTGCTACATATTTTTGGTAAAAAAAAAAAATCGCAATAAGCGTATTTTGATTGGTTTGCGCAAAAGTTATTGTGTCTAAAAACTAGGGGAAAGATTTATGTCATTTTTTATTTTTTTTTTACTAGTAATGAAGGCGATCTGCGATTTTTAGCAGGACTGCGACATTGCGGCGGACAGATCGGACCCCTAACTGACATTTTTGACACTTTTGGGGGGGGGGGGGCAGTGACATTACTACAGTGAATGAATATAATCAATGATAGTGAATGTATAATCCAGCTAGCCGCGCATACAGGGCCGGCGCTAGAATATTTTATGCCCTAGGCAAGACCAGCTACTTGCGCTCTCTCCCCCCCCCCCCCCCCCCCCAAAAAAAGGGAAGTAGTTAAAAACTCCTCTATGCCATACCCGGTGACCCTGATCTGATGGTTCCTCCATGTTATGCTTTCATACCCAGTGACCCCCCATATTCCTCCATGTCACACTCGGGGACCCTAATGTCCTTCCGTGTCACACCCAGGGACTTTGATGTTTTTCCATGTCACACCCTTGGACCCCAATATTCCTCCCTGTCATGCTGTCATACCCACTGACCCTGATGTTCCTCCATGTCACACCCAGGGACCCCCGTGTTCCTCAATGTCATGCTGTCATACTCAGTGACCCCAATCTTCCTCTATGTCAGACCCTGATGTTTTTCCATGTCACAGTTGGGGACCCTGATGTTCCTCCATGTCACACCTGGGGACCCTGATGTCCCTCCGTGTCACACTTGGGGACCCCAATCCCCCATGGCACACCCAGGGACCCCAATTCCTCATGGCACGCCTGGTGACCCCAATTCCCTTTCATACCAGGGATGCTCCATGTAACCCCCAGGGACCCCGATCCCCTGTTCTGGGGACACTAACTGGGCGGTATGAAGAGAGTGGCCCCCACTCTGCCCTCCTTCACAGTGATCCTGCTGATTCCTTCTCCCAGGACGCTCCTCTCCTGGACCAAAGTGCTCACCACAGCTCCAACCGGCTCCTGGTGGAGGGAAAAGCAGCAGTCAGAGAGCTCCGCATGTCCTTCATCACCAACCTCCTCAGACCATTCCGGTGCCTCGTCGCTAAAGGTTCCGCTCTCCAGTGCCGAGCTCCGTCTCAGGTTCAGGTCTCCTCCGCTCCCTGCTTAATACCAACCCAGGGAAATTAACGGCTACCTACCAGCTCAGTGCAGAGAGTCTCTTCCTCCCTGGGGTTAAGGTCGTTCAGCTCCAGCTGAAGATGATCATCATGCAGGCAGCACTCTGGTTGGTTCCATTCCTGCCTCTTGGGGCCCCTCCAATAGTGGTGGAAAACCAAGGTCTGATAGTTCCGCCACTGCCCAAGACACCTGGCATCTTTCTCTGTCCCTTCTTCCTCCCCTACCGCCACCTCTCCCCTCAGCTCACAATAATCATTCATGATGGAGAGAGAGTGCCGACTCCTGGCTGTGCCCCTAGGTGGCAATGCACCCTAGGCGGCTGCCTAGTTTGCCTAGTGGAAGCATCGGCCCTGCGTGCATATATACTAATATTCTGTAATGTGACAAAATACGTGCACAAAATATAAAATACATGCACAAAATATATAAAATACATGCACAAAATATAAAATACGTGCACAAAATATATAAAATACGTGCACAAAATATATAAAATACGTGCACAAAATATAAAATACGTGCACAAAATATATAAAATACATGCACAAAATATAAAATACATGCACAAAATAAAAAATAAAAAATAAAAAAATAAAATCCATGCACAAAATATAAAATACATGCACAAAATATATAAAATCCATGCACAAAATATAAAATACATGCACAAAATATATAAAATACGTGCACAAAATATAAAATACATGCACAAAATATATACAATACATGCACAAAATATAAAATATGTGCACAAAATATAAAATATGTGCACAAAATATAAAATACGTGCACAAAATATATAAAATACGTGCACAAAATATATAAAATACATGCACAAAATATAAAATACATGCACAAAATATAAAATACATGCACAAAATATATAAAATACATGCACAAAATATAAAATACGTGCACAAAATATATAAAATATGTGCACAAAATATATAAAATACGTGCACAAAATATAAAATACGTGCACAAAATATATAAAATACATGCACAAAATCTAAAATACATGCACAAAATATATAAAATACATGCACAAAATATAAAATACATGCACAAAATATATAAAATACGTGCACAAAATATATAAAATACGTGCACAAAATATATAAAATACATGCACAAAATCTAAAATACATGCACAAAATATATAAAATACATGCACAAAATATAAAATACATGCACAAAATATATAAAATACGTGCACAAAATATAAAATACATGCACAAAATCTAAAATACATGCACAAAATATATAAAATACATGCACAAAATATAAAATACATGCACAAAATATAAAATACATGCACAAAATATATAAAATACGTGCACAAAATATAAAATACATGCACAAAATATATAAAATACATGCACAAAATATAAAATATGTGCACAAAATCTAAAATACGTGCACAAAATATAAAATACATGCACAAAATATATAAAATACATGCACAAAATATATAAAATAAATGCACAAAATATATAAAATACATTCACAAAATATAAAATACATGCACAAAATATAAAATTCATGCACAAAATATATAAAATACGTGCACAAAATATATAAAATGCATGCACAAAATATAAAATACATGCACAAAATATATAAAATAGTGCACCACAAATAGCTCCAAGCATAGTGAAATGAATCAAAACGACTAAACAGTCCACATCCGCTGTCTATATAAATCAGTGCACAAAAATCACTCCTAGTGTGGTGAAATAAATCAAAGCAACTAAACAGTCCACATCCGTTGTCATGTGCTCCAAAAGAAAAAAGTAGGAATAGTGATAACAAATGGTCAGATGAGACTTAGGTTGCGTGCTGAATGAAGAAACACCAGAAAGTTCCACCACCTCCGTGCTTGCACACCCCTCAGCCATGCGACTCACCCCAATTTATTGCCCTCCATTATAATGGATCAGGCTCATAACGCAAAAAGTGTCCAATGTGGCAATCAGGATATTTAAACCAACGATGTCTCCTTTTGGGCAGCCTTTCTTCTCTCACATAGCATGTAAAGGGGAAAAAAAAAAAGGGGGGGGCTCCACTAGTGTAGTACCGCTTTATTTATTTTATTAAGAGATAAACCTCTATAATTGCACGTACATATTACACAACTTTAAAATGCATCAAACATGTGAAAAGAGGGGGTCCTATCGCCTCCACAATGGACCTCCGGGAGTCACCGCCGTTCACCCGACCAATCCTCCGGTATGTCGTGTGGCCACGCGCTGACGCATTTCGTCACTTCCGATTTTGTCAAAGGAGGGTGGCCATATATATATATATATATATATATATATATATATACTGTACATTTTAGCAGAGACCCTAGAGAATAAAATCATATGGGGTGTTGGCGCTTAAGGATATACATTATGGATATAAGTGCCACAAAAGAGCAAAGTGAGAAGACCAGGGGACATAACATGCACAAGGGGCAATAACTAGTCCATATGCATACACAGAGGATGGGGGGGGCGTAAGAGAGGACTATGTGAAAGTCCATATGTGGGGTCCAAGACAATTCCAGGGATGGATGGTTTGCTACAAAGGGCAAGCTCTCCGAAAGAGTGAAGCCAACTCTGCATAAATGGATAAGAGAAGGAGAGGAGAGCGCCTCTGAGTCCAAATGATATTTAATAGAAACGATAAAAATAGTAGTAACTCACATCGAGGTATACAACATAGCGTGTGTGCAAAACGTCAGTGCCTCATTTTGTTCACTCGCATCCATCCGCAGGGCCCAGGATGTTCCATGGAGACAGAGAAGATGCCGGCTTTCTGATGTCTTCCGGGCGGGTGAGAGGCGGAGGCCGCGAGGAGGAAGCGTCTAGCGTCTGACGCCAGGAGAAGGAGAAGGGCGGAAGGGACTTCACTACGCGTTTCAGAGCATGCGCCAACACCCAACCGGGCATGCGCACTCCTTTATCACTTTATCAAGTGTAAGGGCCATAGGAGCAGTTCAGTCTGATATAGTCTGCTGCTGGGGGCGTGTGTCTCTGGTTAAAAGGGCAATGTCAAATTCTTAAGGCGGCAATCCATGGTGGACATGTAAGAGTACTATAGACGTTAATGACACACTGGAAGGTGTATGGGGCGTGTGACCACGTACAACAATGATATAAAAAGGAGGCAATTACTACTATGCAGGTTATATGACGGCATTGATGTTAAAATGAGTATATAAACACAATAATGTTTCTATAAATTAAAAGCAAGTGAAATAAATCGGATACAGGTAAATAAGCATTAATAAGCATAAGAACATATGGAGATTAATATACATAGGATATAGAGCATGGCAATACATATGCATATGGGATGACAGACATATATAAACACATACATATAATATATATATAAATATATAAACAGTTATATATACATATACACATACATACATCCCTGTAGAGGGCATGGCAATAATTATGCATATGGTGTAACATTTTATAAAAACAATATGCATATATACATATCTAAAAACAGACATACTGGTATATAGGGCAACATGTGTATAAAAACAGACATTTTAGCACATAATAGCACCCTGGGCAAGGTATAGGTTATGAAGAAAATGTGATAGCTGTAATCCCGTGTAGGGGAGGAAGGAAAGTGTGGGGGAGGGGGGGAGAAGGGGTATGTCTTGCATGTCCACCATGGATTGCCGCCTTCAGAATTTGACATTGCCCTTTTAACCAGAGACACACGCCGCCAGCAGCAGACTATATCAGACTGAACTGCTCCTTTGGCCGTTACACTTGATAAAGGAGTGCGCATGCCCGGTGTGCCCGGTGGGGTGTTCACGCATGCCCTGAAACGCGTAGTGAAGTCCCTTTCGCCCTTCTCCTTCTCCTGACGTCAGACGCTAGACGCTTCCACCTCTCACCCACCCGGAAGACATCAGAAAGCCAACATCTTCTCTGTCTCCATGGAACATCCTGGGCCCTGCGGATGGATGCGAATGAACAAACGGAGGCACTGACATTTTGGACACACGCTATGTTGTATACCTCGATGTGAGTTACTACTATTTTTATATCAAATATCATTTGCACTCAGAGGCGCTCTCCTCTCCTTCTTTTATCTAGAGAATAAAATGGCGGTCGCTGCAATATTTTATGCCACACCGTATTTGTGCAGCATTCTTTCAAAAACACAATTTTTTTGATAAAAAAAATACACTTCACTGAATAAAATAAAAATAAAAAATAGACAGTCAAATTAACAACTTGAAGACCGGGCCTATTTCTGACACGTGTGTGTGTGTGTGTGTGTGTGTGTGTGTGTATATGTATATATATATATATAATATATATATAATATATACTGTGTGTGTGTGTGTATATATATATATATATATATATATATATATATATATATATATATATATATATAATATGTATAAAAATATAAATATATATATATATATCTTTTTTTTTAGCTCAGACCCTAGAGAATGAAATTGAGGCTTTGGGCCTCATTCACTAAGAGTTTGGACTCAAACTGCTCACTTCTCCAAAACTAACTCCAAGCTAAATTCATTAGCATTTTAATTAGGTGAAGCTGCTGAAGTTAAAACTTCAACTAGGTGCTTTAGTGAATTCGGGTTTGCAGTTAAAGAAATTCAGTTTGTGTTTTTCATAAAAGGAAATTTGTTCAGAATCACTATTACACAGCGATGTCATGTATTATGGTTTATTTTATTTTTTAGGTATATTTATGTATCTTATGTGTTTTAACCTTTAGATTTACTAATAGCAAACTACACATCTGTCTAATTATCAATCTTCATTCTTTATTCATCTGAAACTTTCAGGCATGTCTGATTGTATTCAGCACTTTAGTGTAGTGGTCTATGCTCATAGACAAAGATTGCTAGGTCATGAGTTCAAGCCCCAACCATGCTAACACCCTGTGTGTGATCATTAATTTGCCACATAGTAATACATTGGCTACATCACCTAAAATTGCATGTCAATGGCCACGTATATTCAAGAAACAGACATGTATATGTGCCGGGTGCAATTATGCATTTGCCAAGTTTCAGTATTTAACTACAGCTGTCTAACCTATCACAGTTTTGAAGGTCATGAAATGCCAAGATAGCACAACCCCCCCCCCCCCCCCAAAATGACCCCTTTTCTGAAATTAGACACCCCAGGGTAATTGCTAAGATGCATGGTGAGTATTTTGCAGCTCTCATTTATTTTAGAAATGAAGAAAATAAAGGAAAATGCATTTATTTTTCTCTTTTTTACAACTTTAAAACTTTGTGACAAAAAGTGAGATCTGCAAAACACTCAACAAGCCTCTCTGCAAATAGCTTAGGGTATCTGCTCTCCGATATAGGGTCATTTTTGGGGGGGGGGGGGGGTTGTGCTTTCTTGGCATTTTATGGCCTCTTAAACTGTGATAGGTAGTGAGGAGTGTAATCATCAATTTACGCCCTTGAAAAGCCTGAAGGCGGTGATTGGTTTTGGGGTCCTGTATGGGGCTAGAGTGCCAAAAAGTCTCACACATGGGGTATCCCCATACTCAGGAGAAGCAGCAGAATGTATTTTGGGGTGTCATTTCACATATACCCATGGCATGTGTGAGAAAAATATCATTTAGTAACAACTTTGTGTAAAAAAAAAGATAATAATAATTTTCCCGAAACGTGTAGCAAAATATAAAATATTCCATGGACTCATCATGCCTCTTAGCATCTTAGCAAATAGCTTGGAGTGTCTACTTTGCAAAATGGGGTCATTTGGGGGGGGGGGGGTTGTGCTATCTTAAAATTTCAGGGCCTCCAAAACTGTGATAGGTAGTGAGAAAGTGCAATGAGCAATTTACGCCCTTTTAAATTCTGAAGGTGGTGATTTGTTTTCGGGGTCCTGTACACAGGTAGGCTCCCAAAAAGTCTCACAGATGTGGTATCTCTGTACTCAGGAGAAGCAGCAGAATGTATTTTGGGGTGTCATTCTACATATGCCCATGTCATGTGTGAGCAATTTATCTTTTAGTGACAACTTTGTGCTAAAAAAATGAAAAAAAAAATGTAATTTTCCTAAAAAACCTGTGGCAAAAAATAAAATATTCCATGGACTTAACATGCCTCTCAGCAAATAGCTTGGGGTGTCTACTTTCCAAAATGAGGTCATTTGGGGGAGTTTTGTGCTATCTTGACATTTCAGGGCCTCCGAAACCCTGATAGGTAGTGAGAAAGTGCAATGAGCAATTTACGCCCTTTAAAATTCTGAAGGTGGTGATTGGATTTCAGGGTCCCGGAAACAGCTAGGCTCCCAAAAAGTCTCACACATGTGGTATCCCTGTTCTCAGGAGAAGCAGCAGAATGTATTTTAGGGTGTCATTACACATATACCCATGGCCTGTGTGAGCAATTTATCTTTAAGTGACAACTTTGTGTTAAAAAAAATAAAATGTAATTTTCCCAAAACTTGTGGCAAAATATAAAATATTCCATGGACTCGCCATGCCTCTCAGCAAATATCTTGGAATGTCTACTTTGCAAAAAGTGGTAATTTGGGGGGGGGGGGGTTGTACTGCCCTGCCATTTTAGCACTTCAAGAAATTAGATAGGCAGTCAGAAAGTAAAAGCTGCTATAACTTTTGCGCAAACCAATAAAAATACGCTTATTGAGATTTTTTTTGTCAAAGACATGTAGCTAAATACATTTTGGCCAAAATATATGACAAAAACTGAGTATATTAGATATTTTTTTTAAAGACAAACTAGAAAATGTCATTTTTTCTCAAGATTTTCGCTCTTTTTTATTAATATCGCAAGAAATAAAAAGCGCAGAGGTGATCAAATACCACCAAGAGAAAGCTCTGTTTGTGGGGGGGGGGGGGGGGGGGAAAGGATGTAAATCTCGTTTGGGTACAGTATTGCATGACCGCACAATTGTCAGTTAAATTCATGCAGTGCCAAGTTGAAAAAAGTGGCCTGGTCATTAAGGGGGAAAATGCTCCGGTCCAGAAGTGGATAAAGAACTGTACCACTATGTGGCTGGAGTGGTTTGTTTCCAAGAGACTCATATTACACATGTTTCAGGGATCAAATTGTCATCTCACCTTTTCCCTATGTGGTTTTATGGTGATTCGGCTTTGAGCCAGTCACGGGGAGTGGCGATTGGATTTAATAGGGGCACTGTGTTTACACTAAAGGAGAAGTTGGCAGATCCTGAGGGGAAGTTTTTGTTTTATCAAGGGTTGGCTATTTAACATAGAGTGTACCATTGCAAATATTTACTCCCCTAATAGAGAGCCAAAATGCACAGGTGATTAAATACCACCAAAAGAAAGCTCTATTTGTGGGAAAAAAATTACATAAATGTTATTTGGGTACAGCGTCGCATGACCGCCCAATTGTCAGTTAAAGTAACATAGTGCCGCATTGCAAAAAAATGGCCTGGTCATTAGGAGGGGGGTAAATCTTCTGGAGGTCCGGTGGTTATTGAGACAAAACCTGTAATGGTGAAATGGTGGCAGTTGCAATTTTTATGTCACAAGATTCTGTATTTGCACTGCTGTTTATAATCTGTATTTTCAGTAAAAAAAAAAAAGTATACTTAGTTGTAGTTCACATAAACATATTATATCACCCAATTTGTTAGTGAAATATAAAGATGAGGTTGTGTCGAGTAGATGGATACCAAACATACCAAGCCTTGACACTGGAAAAAACTGTCAGTAGGTGGCGCTGCCTTTACAAATTGTCAGTTAGGTGAATAAAGGCCCTAGACATTTTTTTTTCTTAACTTAACTTTATTGCTAGCACAAGGGAGATGATAGCCTCCCTATGGCAAGAATATTGCTGGTGGCAGGTCTCTGTAGAAGATATTAGGGGTCACCTCTCTGTGGAAGCTGATGGAGATCAGCCTGACACCCATCACAGAGGTCCCAGGTAATCAGGAGAGACAGGTAAACCCAAGACACGGGATGGGGGGGGGGGGTGTCTGGCGGGATGGGAGGCACCACAACACACCAAAGGGTGTATTCATAAATATATCGTGAGAGCTATTCGTCCTCTGAAACTGCATTTACGTGCATTCTGTGTGAATGTGGGAAAAATCTAATGTTGTTAGGCAAATTTCTCACCAGGTCGAATGTTATTCATACAAAATAGCGTGAAATTAGAAAATAATGCACCATGGCCACTAGATGGAACTTGATAATCATAAATAATATACAGAGAAAATAATGAATCAGGAAAATATTGCATTATGGCCACTAGATGGAGCTAATGATCATAGCACATATACAGAATAGAATAGATCATAAAAACAATGTGTTATGGCCACTAGATGGAGCTAATGATCATCGTAAATATACACAACACAGTGAACCAGGAAAATACTGCATTATGGCGACTAGATGGAGCTAATGATCATAGCACATATACAATATAGAATAGATCCGGAAAACAATGTGTTATGGCCACTAGATGGAGCTAATGATCATAGCACATATACAGAATAGAATAGATCAGGAAAACAATGTGTTATGGCCACTAGATGGAGCTGACAATCATGGCTAATACGTTTTTTTTCTATCATCGTCATCCCCATCTAGTGACTATAATGTGATATTTTCCTGATTTACTCTTCTGAATGAAACACGTTCAACCTGCAGGTTAAAAAAAAAAAAAAAAAAAAAAACTGCCTAAAAATATTTCACACAGAATAAACGTACGTGCAGTTTAATGAGAGGAATAGCTCTGAGGATTTTTTATAAATACACTCCTAAGTGTCAGTGGGCTTTTTTTTTTTTTCCTAATAATAATGTTTAAACATTTAAAAAAAAATATATATTTTTTTTTTTTAATTTTACAATAAAATACTTTTTGCTTAGATCACTCAAAGCCGTTTTTTATTTTTCCATCTCGCAAGCAGATGGCAACATTTACCAATTTTTTTCTGCATTTACCAATTTATTTAGTTAAACATAGCATTTTTATTTTATTTATTTATTTATTGTATTATATTTATTCATACAAAATATATATACCAACTTATTTCTGCATTTATTCACATTTGATAATTTATTTATTTAAACATAGGATTTTTATTTGATTTATCTATTTATAATTGAGAGACGCAACTGTGCCTAATAGAGTGTTTGGAAAGCCCAGGGAAGGATCTTGGTGTTCTTGTTAGGAAATGGCTGTAGGAGAATGGAAAAAACAAAGGTCCACTAAAGGAATAATTACACAAAAGTATCCAAAATTGTTATTTCATACCCAGAAAGTTCTGTTTTATCAAGATATCATAATGGTAAAAAGGTGTGGTCATCTACAACAGTCGCTCAAATAAAAAAAGGATCATTATCAGTGGGATTTTGTTAGCCTCAAGTAGGTTTTGTATTCCAACACAAGTCTGTATGAATTGGGAATCTGCTTGAAGTGAGAAGATTTTTTTTTTTTTAATAATAATAAAAGTTTTAATAAATTTAATTACTTGAATTTAATTAAATATTTTATTTATATATATATATATATATATATATATATATATATATATTTACACTGTGTGCATGTGTGTATATATATATATATATATATATATATATATATATATTATTATTATATAGTATTTATATAGCGCCGACAGTTTACGCAGCGCTTTACAACTTGAGGGTAGACAGTACAAATACAATACACTTCAATACAGAAGGAATCAGAGGACCCTGCTCGTTAGAGCTTACAATCTAAGAGGGACGGTCAAGAGATACAAGAGGTATATATTTGTATGTATGTATATATTGTGAGGGATTAGCTCGGTAGCGGGTGTGGATAACCCCTTTTGGGGGGGGTTCGTCACACAGGGAGATAGCCGAGGAGTGGTTGAAAACAACAGTTTATGGTTTATTCTTCCAATTTCTTCAAAACAGTGCATGCAGCAAAAACATCAAAATAAAATAAAACACAAAATAAATCCTGGCCACTGTGGGCGTCTACCTTCTCACACACCGGAACCTATCTAAGGAGTCTTCCCAACCTACTCTTTGGGCAGACCCTGCTGGTTCTACAGCAGACACTCAAATGTCCATTTGTGTTTTCTTTACACAGAAAAAATTCAACACCTCACCTTTAGAAGTCTCTCATCTGACTGCTCTCCCCAGCTTACACAGCCTCAGGAGACAGCAATCAATAGACTCCCTTTGGACAAGTTATAGAGATCTTAATTGCCTCATTCTGAACAGCTGAAAGTGTTCTCAACTTCCGTACACCTTCCTGCCTACCTCTGCAGCCGACACCTGATAGCAATTAGTGAATTGTCTAAACCAAGCAGAAATATATCTCCCGTCAGTGACAACACCCATAGATTTTCCTGACTTCCTGTCACATACCCCCCCTCTTGTTTCAACCCTAGGGTTGGGACACAGGTTGACAGGCACGCATGTGCACGGGACAAACCATCTGCATTCCCCATTTGAACACCGGGGCGATGCGTTACCACAAAACTAAATTCCTGAAGGGCCAGAAACCACCTATTTATTCTCCTATTGGTCTCCTTGTTCTGTGCCATCCACTTCAATGGGGCGTGATCCGTCACCAGTTCAAACTGTCTACCCAGGAGGTAGTATCGGAGAGAATCCAAGGCCCATTTCACCGCCAAACACTCTTTCTCAATGGTGGCATAATTCTCTTCATGGGCCTTCAACTTTCGGCTGAGGTACATAACAGGGTGTTCTTCCCCATTGATAATCTGGGACAGTACAGCTCCTAAACCCACATTTGATGCATCTGTCTGGACCACAAAGTCTCGTGAAAAATCAGGCGACTTTAAAACTGGCTGGCTACATAAGGCCTGTTTTAAAGCCTGAAAAGCTGTTTCTGCCTCGGGAGTCCATTTGATCATGACAGACTCCTTCCCTTTGGTCAGATTGGTCAGGGAAGCAGCCTGTGAGGCAAAATGGGGAATAAAACGGCGATAATAACCTGCAATCCCCAAAAATGCACGAACCTGTTTCTTGCTGGTGGGACGTGGCCAATCCTTAATAGCTTCAACTTTGTTTATTTGGGGCTTGATTAGACCTCTACCAATGGTATACCCCAGATACTTCGCCTCTTCTAGCCCAATGGTACATTTTTTTGGATTGGCTGTAAACCCAGCTTTCCAGATGGAATCCAACACAGCCTGAACTTTTGGTAAGTGTGAGTCCCAATCCTCACTGTGAATGACCACGTCATCGAGGTATGCAGCAGCATAGGCTAGATGAGGCCGAAGGGTCTTATCCATGGTGCGTTGGAATGTGGCAGGAGCATTCTGTAACCCAAAAGGCATCCTCCGATATTGGAAAGATCCGTCTGGAGTTACAAATGCTGTTTTTTCCCTGGCCGACCCCGAGAGAGGAATTTGCCAATAACCCTTGGTAAGGTCTAACGTGGTCATGTACCGGGCAGTGCCTAGGCGATCAATTAGTTCATCTATGCGGGGCATAGGATAGGTGTCAAACTTAGTGATTTTATTCAGGCGGCGAAAATCATTACAAAACCGCCAACTTCCATCTGGTTTGGGCACTAAGACAATGGGACTGGACCAATCACTATTTGACTCTTCTATCACCCCCAACTCAAGCATTTTTTTTACTTCCTGGCGAATGGCATCTCGCCGGGCTTCTGGAATTCTATAAGGCTTTAACTTGACCTTATCCCCTGGGGTGGTGATAATGTCATGTTTAACTCCCGAGACCCAACCTGGCAGGTCTGAAAACTTCTCCCTATTACGGAGCACAAATTCTTTAACCTCCTGTTTCTGAAGTTTGGACAGAGTCTCTGCTATCCCAACTTCAGGGACAGCCAGGTGAACTGGAGCAGAAACTCGGGTAGTCTCAGCGACCAAGGACTCTCTATCCTTCCATGGTTTTAACAAGTTCACGTGATAGAGCTGCTCAGGTTTTCGTCTTCCTGGTTGGCTAATTTTATAATTCACCATCCCTATTTTCTCCAATACTTCATAGGGCCCCTGCCATTTGGCTAGGAATTTACTTTCGACCGTGGGGACCAACACCAACACCCTATCACCAGGTGCAAAAGAACGGACCTGGGCCCCACGATTGTAAATCCTTTGTTGAGCCAACTGGGCTTGGGCTAAATGTGCCTTCACAATCGGCATCACTTGGGCAATTCTATCTTGCATTTGGGCAACATGCTCAATCACACTTCGATGAGGGGAACTCTCACTCTCCCATGTTTCCCTGGCAATGTCAAGTAGGCCCCGGGGGTGCCTCCCATACAGCAACTCAAACGGAGAGAACCCTGTGGATGATTGGGGAACCTCTCTTATGGCAAACATCAGATAAGGGAGCAGATAATCCCAATTCTTTCCGTCTTTATCCACCACCTTCCTCAACATTTGTTTTAACGTTTTATTAAACCTCTCCACTAACCCATCTGTTTGAGGGTGATATACTGAGGTACGTAACTGGGTCACTTTCAGGAGTTTACAAAGTTCTCTTGTCACCCTGGACATAAACGGGGTGCCCTGGTCAGTTAGGATTTCCTTAGGTAGACCCACCCGGGTGACAACTTGAAATAACTCCTTGGCTATGGTTTTAGCAGAGGTATTTCGGAGAGGAATCGCTTCTGGGTAACGGGTGGCATAATCCATTATCACCAAGATGTGCTGGTGCCCTCTTGTGGACTTCAGTAAGGGCCCAACCAAATCCATGGCGATCCTCTCAAAAGGAACCTCGATAATGGGCAGGGGTACCAAAGGACTACGGAAATGGGGCATGGGTGCATTAATCTGACACACTGGACAGGAAGAGCAGTACAATTCCACTTCCTTAGTGATCCCAGGCCAATAAAACCTCTGGGTGATTCTCTCCCGGGTTTTTTCTGCTCCCAAATGTCCCCCAAGAATGTGCCCATGGGCCAGTTCCAAAACCATCTTGCGGTACGGTTTAGGCACTACCAGTTGCTCAACAGTGTCCTCTATCCTCTGTGACACTCGATATAAGAGGTCCCTCTCAATAATGAAGTAAGGGAGGGCAATCCTCTCGTCAGGGTTAACTAGCTCCCCATCTATCTTCACTACATTCTCCCGGGCTCTTAGCAATGTGGGGTCCCTCAATTGCTCAGTGATAAAATTTTCTCGGTGCACTTTAAGGTCATCCAACCCTAACGGCCGCTGTTCCTCTTCTGAGGTAGCAGGCTCCTCCCTAGGGACTGGTGTTTCCCCGGCTAAGACTGAGCACGGAAACTCAGGATAATCCTCACAGTTAGAGGATTCTGGAGTAGATGGTTCAGGCTCAGAAGAACCACCTACTGGGGAATCTGGGCAATCCCAGAGTTCCCAGAATTTTGGGAAATCCCTTCCCACAATGGCGTCATGTGGCAGTTTGGGAACTAAACCCACTTGGTGACACAAGTTACCGAGGGAGGTTTCAAAGGAAACTGTAGTCACCGGATATTCTCGAGTGTCCCCATGTACACAAACTACCGCCATTTTCCTAGGATGTACGTTTTTTTTCACCACTAGATCACTTCTCACTAAGGTAACCAGGCTACCTGAATCCAACAATACCACAACATCTTTACCATCTAAACACATTCTATATAAAGGTTTCTCATTCCCCTTTACTGCAGTGTATGTGGTTGCAAAAAAGGACTGTCGTCTCTCTGTCAGAAAGTCACAATGCATGGGTTCATCATCCACTGGGCAAACCGCTGGGCAAACTGCTGCTACATGTCCCTCTTCCCGGCAACGGTAACAAATCAACCTTCCAGTCCTCTCCTGTGGGATGGGTCTTCCAGGTCGCTCTCGCCAAACATTAGTAGTAGTCCTACTAACACCTCGAGTTGCTCTTTGGATCCTCTCTCCACCCCCATCCCCTGACGCAGTCTTACTTATAGGTGGGGAGGGTCTGGTCTTGGGGTGAAAAGTCTGTGCATCTCTGGAAAAAGAGGTCAAATTCTCAGTTGTTAGGTACCTTTCGACCAGGTCTACTAATTTGTCTGCGGTTTCCGGACCACCATGGCTTACCCATTTCTGCAGGGTGTTAGGAAGAGACCTAAGAAATTTGTCCATGACTACTCGCTCCAAAATTTCTGGTCCGGACAGAATTTCTGGCTGCAGCCATTTCTTAGCCAAATGGATGAGGTCATACATCTGCGACCGGGGTGGTTTCTTCAGCTGATAACTCCAATTTTGGACCCGCTGAGCACGGACATCCAAGGTTACCCCAAAACGTGCCAATATTTCCACTTTTAATCGATCATAGTTTTTTGCATCTGCAAGTTCCAAGTCAAAATATGCCTTTTGGGCTTCTCCAGCTAATAGGGGGGCCACTAGTCCAGCCCACTGTTCTTTAGGCCAACTCTCTTTCTCCGCTGTTCTTTCAAACGTGGTCAGAAACATCTCAGGGTCCTCATCTGTAGTCATCTTTGGCAATAAGTGGTTTACCCGAAAAGTCGGTATGTTACTGGCCTGACTCCCAACCTCGGTCTGCTGTCTCTGAAGCTGTTTCACAATGGCCTCCATTTGCTGCTGGTGTCTCTGTTCCACGCCTTCAATGGCCTCTCGGTGAGCTTGTTGTTGAGCTGCAAAGCTCCGCTGAAAATCCGCATTTGCCTGCTGTTGAGCTGCATTTGCCTGCTGTTGGGCTGCATTCGATATAATCAGTTGTTTCAGTATTTCCTCCATTTTTTTGGGTTTACTTTAACTGCCCGCGGCACTCCACCATATGTGAGGGATTAGCTCGGTAGCGGGTGTGGATAACCCCTTTTGGGGGGGTTCGTCACACAGGGAGATAGCCGAGGAGTGGTTGAAAACAACAGTTTATGGTTTATTCTTCCAATTTCTTCAAAACAGTGCATGCAGCAAAAACATCAAAATAAAATAAAACACAAAATAAATCCTGGCCACTGTGGGCGTCTACCTTCTCACACACCGGAACCTATCTAAGGAGTCTTCCCAACCTACTCTTTGGGCAGACCCTGCTGGTTCTACAGCAGACACTCAAATGTCCATTTGTGTTTTCTTTACACAGAAAAAATTCAACACCTCACCTTTAGAAGTCTCTCATCTGACTGCTCTCCCCAGCTTACACAGCCTCAGGAGACAGCAATCAATAGACTCCCTTTGGACAAGTTATAGAGATCTTAATTGCCTCATTCTGAACAGCTGAAAGTGTTCTCAACTTCCGTACACCTTCCTGCCTACCTCTGCAGCCGACACCTGATAGCAATTAGTGAATTGTCTAAACCAAGCAGAAATATATCTCCCGTCAGTGACAACACCCATAGATTTTCCTGACTTCCTGTCACAATATATATATATATATATATATATATATATATATATATATATATGTGTGTGTGTGTGTGTGTGTGTGTGTGTATATGTATAGTATATGTGTGTATGTATATATATAATGTGTGTATATATATATATATACACATACTTTTTATTTTACAATAAAATAATTTTCTTTTCGTACAACACGGGACACAGAGCCATAAATCATAACATATGGGTTATATAGGCCACCTATAGGTGAAGGACACTGGTAACCAATCAGAATTGATGACCCCCTATATAGCCCCTCCCACACAGGAAGTACCTTCGTTTTTTTCGCCAGTGTTTAAGGAGCTCCACATGTTTGTTATGTTTCAAAGAAGAAGAAAGAAGATTATGCTATCATACCCCAAACAAAGATCACTGGATCTAAGGGGTTAGCTATCTGATCCATCTAAAACAGTCAATGGACTAAAAAGATGGTACCCGAGCCTCGGGAAGCAGATACGAGGTTTTGCCTGTAACGCTGTCCTTTTTAGGCGCTGGACCCTTGGATCCAGACCCTTGGATCCGGACCCTTGGAATTCCAAACCCCAAAGGCCTTCAGGGTGCTCTACTGGTCCAAGGCCATGGCCCCTCTGATATAGGGGACCCAGTCCTTAAAGGCCTTTAAGGCTATGCTCACCGTGAGTAGTGAAGATTGGAAGCTTGCTTATAGCAGTTTCCTGCGGCAGGACTGGTGAGTCCATTTTAAGTATTTACACAGCAAACAAAAAACCTTCAATGGTTAAGTGTCCATTCTCACTGGTACGAATTGTCAGGCGACTTGGTCAGCCTGACAAGTCGTGCACCATCGCTCCCATAGTGTAGTACAGGAGCCGTTCTAATAGGAGCGACACAAGTCGATCCAACTTAGAAAAAGGGTCCTGTACTACTTCGGGGTGACCTGGAGGCGACTTGCATAGACATTCATGTTATGAAGTCCTTGCAAGTCGCGCTGCACGTGACTTCACCCCCCCCCGGAAGTCGGAGCGACCTAATGTGAACAGGGGCTAAAGATTGCAAAAATGTAAATATTTTATGCACTGTTCCCTTTATTAAGATTACAGAGACTTGTGCCAAGTGTATTACTGGTTGTATTCACATTGTATCAGATTATGCAAAGTATGTTAAAGTTTGCTTAAACCATATTGTTACACTGTGTTTTTCTTACCATGAGCTGATTACCCGAAAAGCTTCAGCTGTGACAAACAAAACTCAGCCTAATCTGCTCTCCCCTCATTTGTTTGTGATAGCCCTGGCACATAAGCATTTGCATGGTCATCTCTGCTGGACATTGTAGCAGGTTAATGCAGAGCATGTTTAAAGTATGTTTAAAGCATATTGTTACTCTATGTTCTTACTCTGTGCTGATTATCTGAAAAGCTGCTGGACATTGTAGCAGGTTTATGCAGGGTATGTTTAAAGTATGTTTAAAGCATATTGTTACTCTATGTTCTTACCCTGTGCTGAGTATCTGAAAGGTTTCAGCTGTGGAAAACAGGATTCAGCCTAAACTACTCACTTTCCCCATTTATTTGGGTTAGTCCTGGCGCATAAGCGTTCGCATGGTTGCCTCTGCCGCATCACGTGCCGCGTGTCTATGGCCTTTTCCATTAGCGCGCATGTGGGAAAAATCAGCATTTAAATATAGATGTTTGCCACATGGTGGGCGTGGTCTAACGAGGTTTGGCGCGCGCACGAACGCCACGCATGCATAAAAGGGCGCATTCTGCAAGGAACGGTTTCCAACACACTAGCCTCTGCATGCTGAAAGGGGACACAGAGCAGCAGCAGCTGGGTTGCGTGAGTCACTGTGGGTGTATTTTACTGGCACTAATAGGTCCTGTATCTTTGGTAATTCAGTATTGTGTGCATTAGGCTGTATAAGCTTAGCACAGACCTTGAGTACAGTTTAAAGATAGTACCTCAAGTTTATCTTACTATAAAGCAATGTCTGCCTGAAAAAGGGCTGGAGGGAGCACAGTTGGAAAGGCACTGTGATGCTACCGTCAGGCCCTGAAGGCCCTAGTCATGCTTCAAGTGTGTCTACTCCTCCTGATAAGCCAGAGGCAAATAGCCAATCTGAGCCATAAGTGTTGTCAGGCATAGTAGCTACTCCATGTACTTCTGCCACAGCCTATGTTACCAAGGACGATTTAGCATCGGCATTAGCCAGCCTAGAGGGTAGGATTGCTGACATGATTGCAGCACCACATGGAGGAAAGAAGCGGGTTAGATCCCCCTCTCCTGAGCCGCCCCCTGAATCAGTTCAGGATTGGGCAGAAAATGTGGAGGATGTGGAAGATGTAGCTATAGAAGGTCAAGCTGAAAGATAGAGATGAATCTCTATCAGCCTCTCAATACCAAAGATTGTTTATCCAGTCTCTTGCTGAGATGATCCGACTGAGTTTAAAACCAGTGGCGGCCGGTGCGTTGGGGGCGCAGGGGCGCCACCCCCCTATCCATGCGTCCGGCCCCCTAATCTACATGCGGTGCGCCAGACGCATGGAGTTCATTGGGGCTTTTCTTTTTTTTTTTTTTTTTAATCACCTGATTAGAGCCAGAAGCTCTAATAGGCTTCAGCAAAGGGTGCACCCACCCATTGTTTGACAATAGCGAATGAAAATTCGCTATTGTCACACGGATCCTCGTATCACACGGATACAAAAGGCAAACCCCATGCCATTGGCCAAGGAGGAGGTGGGAGGACTGAGGACTCGAGGAGACGCCAGGGGACTTAGAAGAAGCCGCCGCTGCCTGAGGTAAGTGCACTGGTCCCACGGGGGGGGGGGGGGGGGGGCACGCTTACGCTGCTCACTCTGCATTGAAAGGGGGCACGATGATCTCTGCATTGAAAGGGGGCACGCTGGCATCTCTGCATTGAAAGGGGGCACGCTGGCATCTCTGCATTGAAAGGGGGCACACTGGTATCTCTGCATTGAAAGGGGGCACGCTGGTCTCTCTGCATTGAAAGGGGGCACGCTGGTCTCTCTGCATTGAAAGGGGGCACGCTGGCATCTCTGCATTGAAAGGGGGCATGCTGGCATCTCTGCATTGAAAGGGGGCACGATGATCTCTGCATTCAAGGGGGCACACTGGTCTCTCTGCATTGAAAGGGGGCACACTGGTCTCTCTGCATTGAAAGGGGGCACGCTGATCTCTGTGCATTGAAAGGGGGCACGCTGGTCTCTGTGCATTGAAAGGGGGCACGCTGGCATCTCTGCATTGAAAGGGGGCATGATGATCTCTGCATTAATGGGGGCATGCTGGTATCTCTGCATTGAAAGGGGTCACGCTGGTCTCTCTGCATTGAAAGGGGGCACGCTGATCTCTGTGCATTGAAAGGGCGCATGCTGGTCTCTGTGCATTGAAAGCGGACACGCTGGTCTCTCTGCATTGAAAGGGGGCACGCTGATCTCTGTGCATTGAAAGGGGGCATGATGGTCTCTGTGCATTGAAAGCGGGCACACTGGTCTCTGTGCATTGAAAGGGGGCACGCTGATCTCTGTGCATTGAAAGGGGTCACGCTGGTCTCTGTGCATTGAAAGGGGGCACGCTGGTCTCTGTACATTGAAAGGGGGCATGCTGATCTCTGTGCATTGAAAGGGGGCACGCTGGCATCTCTGCATTGAAAGGGGGCACAATGATCTCTGCATTGAAAGGGGTCACGCTGGTCTCTGTGCATTGAAAGGGGGCACGCTGGTCTCTGTGCATTGAAAGGGGGAACGCTGGTCTCTGTGCATTGAAAGGGGGAACGCTGGTCTCTGTGCATTGAAAGCAGGCACGCTGGTCTCTGTGCAATGAAAGGGGGCACGCTGATCTCTGTGCATTGAAAGGGGTCACGCTGGTCTCTGTGCATTGAAACGGGGCACGCTGGTCTCTATGCATTGAAAGGGGGCACGCTGGTCTCTGTACATTGAAAGGGGACATGCTGATCTCTGTGTATTGAAAGGGGGCACGCTGGCATCTCTGCATAAGGGGGCACGATGATCTCTGCATTGAAAGGGGGCACGCTGGTCTCTGTGCATTGAAAGGGGGCACGCTGATCTCTGTGCATTGAAAGGGGTCACGCTGATCTCTGTGCATTGAAAGGGGTCACGCTGGTCTCTGTGCATTGAAAGGGGTCACGCTGATCTCTGTGCATTGAAAGGGGTCACGCTGGTCTCTGTGCATTGAAAGGGGGCACGCTGATCTCTGTGCATTGAAAGGGGGCACGCTGATCTCTGTGCATTGAAAGGGGGCACGCTATACCTTAATTACTGAAGGCCCTTTCACACTTTCACACTTTTGTGACCTCAAAGTCACACAATTTGTTATAGGGTTCTTTGCTGCGAAGCAATGCCTATTACATTTTTCTGTTTGCGCCCTCCCCCCAAAAAAAATTTGAGCACCAGCCGCCACTGGTTTAAACTCCCACCCCTGGAGTCAACTGAAAACTTTTTCCTCCCTTGGCTCACTGCGCCCTCCTCAGAGTCCTCGGTCTTTTCCCATGCATCCACTCTTGGAACAAGAAGTGTATATTGACTGGGATCATCCAGATAGGATGTTTGTTCCTCCTAAAAGGTTTTCATTGTTATATTCTATGGAGGATACGTTTTCTAAGAAATGAAATATTCCCACTGTGGATGCAGCCATTTCTTCAGTTAACAAGAATTTAACCTGTCCTGTGGATAATGCCCAGGTTTTTAAAGATCCAGTGGATAAAAAGCTGGAATCTTTATTGAAAGCCTCCTTTGCGGTTGCAGGTTCTGCAGTACAACCAGCAGTAGCAGCCATAGGAGTGTGCCAGTTTTTGAAAGACCGCATAAAGCGAGTGTCCAAGACAGTTCCTTCTCAAGGAGAGTCTGTGGATATTTCTGTCAAAGATGCCTCACACTTTGTGTTTTGCAGAAGATGCTCTTACGGACTCCATAAGGCAAATGTCATGGTTTGCGCTGATGACAGTATATATGCACAGAATCCTGTGGTTAAAGAGCTGGTCTGCGGAGTACCATGTAAAAAAATACTGGCTAGCTTCCCCTTTAAGGGAGAACGCCTTTTTGGTGATGATCTGGATAAGTATATCCAAAAGATCTCGGGGGAGAAAAGTACGTTGCTACTTGTAAAAAGGAAGAGCAGGCGCCCTTCCTTTAAGATCCCCAGAAAACATAATACCAGTGCTTCCAGTTCCAGGCAGTGGCGATGGCCTCAACCACCTGCATCCAGACCTAAGCCCTCGGGGCAAGGTCAGAAAAAGCCCTGGGCCGAGAGACCAGCCAACTCTTCCTCTAAGCCATTGCAGTGAAGGGGCGCCCCCCCACTCACCTGGGTGGGGGGAAGGCTCTTGCGTTTCTCAGGGGCATGGGTTGAGTTGATTCAAGACAACTGGGTTGTTTCCACCATTTCACAGGGATACAAGCTGGAATTCCGGGTGTTCCCGCATCCTCGGTTTGTGAGGTCAAGTATACCAACAGATCCCCTAAAAGAAAGCTCTCTCTTTCAGGCATTGGACCAGCTGAGAGCTCAGAGGGTGATAACTGAGGTTCCAGAAGACGAAAGGTTTCAGGGGTTTTACTCAAACCTATTCGTAATCCCCAAACCAAACAGGGATGTGAGACCTATTTTGTATCTCACGGCGCTGAATTTGTTTCTGAACGTTCGTTCGTTCCGCATGGAATGAATTTGTTCAGTCATATCCTCCTTGCAGGGAGAGGAGTTCCTAGCATCCATAGACATCAAGGATGCATATCTTCATGTGCCTATATTTCAAACCCATCAAAGGTTCCTGCATTTTGTAATTGGAAACCATCATTTTCAGATTGTGGCCCTGCCCTTCGGGTTGGCCACAGCACCAAGAGTGTTCACAAAGATCCTAGCTCCAGTATTGGCTGTTCTAAGGTCCAGAGGGATATCAATTATAGGATATCTGGACGATCTGTTACTAATAGATCGATCGGCCTCAGCTCTAAGCCAAAATATCCTTCAGATGGTACATTTTTTAAAACGTCTGGGTTGGATACTGAACTTAGCAAAGTCAGCATTACAGCCAGTCCAGCGTCTGGAATACCTGGGGCTTCTTGTCAACATGGTGCAGGCAAAGATATTCTTGCCAGCGAGAAGGGTCTCAGACCTGAAAAACCAGGTTCGGTCTATAGTAAGACTATACGTCTTTGCATGACTGTACTGGGGAAGATGTGTCCACATTCGAGGCAATTCCCAATGCTCAATTTCATGCCAGACCCTTGCAGAACAATATTCTGTCTGCGTGGAATGGAAGAATTCAGTTGTTGGACCGGTTCATATCTCTGTTACCAAGAGTACGACGGAGTCTGAATTGGTGGTTGTCAACCAGAAATCTGGAGAAGGGGAAATCCTTTGTTCCAGTGACCTGGAAGGTGGTGACTACGGATGCCAGTCTCTCCGGCTGGGGAGCGCTTCTAGAGGAAGCTTCTGTCCAGGGGAAATGGTCTTGGGTAGAGAGTCATCTCCCCATCAACATTTTGGAGATTCATGCAGTCAGTCGGGCGCTGACGTTCTGGACGCCCAGACTTCCGGGGCCCCCGGTCAGGGTGCAATCCGACAATGCCACGGCCGTGGCTTATGTCAACCATCAAGGAGGCACAAGGAGTCTATCAGCCCAGAAAGAGGGGGATATCCTCCTGTCCTGGGCAGAGAAGTTTGTGCCATGCCTGACAGCAGTATTCATTCCAGGAATAGAGAACTGGCAGGCAGATTACTTGAGCCATCAACAGATGTTTCCGGGGGAATGGTCCTTACATCCTGAGATTTTCAGTTGATTTGCCTACGCTGGGGGGTCCCAGACGTAGATCTGTTGGCGTCCAGGTTCAACAACAAATTGGAGAGATTTGTGTCTAGGACCAGGGATCCACTCGCAGTCGGAGTGGATGCTTTGGTGACTCCTTGGGAGGAGTATTCCCTGATCTATGCCTTTCCTCCGGTACAGCTGATATCGCATCTGTTGCGCAGGATCCAGCTGGAGGGGAAACCCCTGGTAGCTCCGGCTTGGCCGAGGAGAATTTGGTATGCACAAATCCAGAAGTTGGCAGTGACGAGGCCCTGGGTCCTTCCACTGCGTCCGGACTTGCTCTCTCAAGGCCTGATATTCCACCTTGCTATACAGTCTCTAAATTTGACAGCTTGGCAATTGAAGCCTTAATCTTGGAAGAGCAGGGTGTGTCTGGCCCAGCAGTTCATACACTGACAAACTCCAGGAAGCCAGTCTCTAGAAATTTTTATTACAGGGTCTGGAAATCCTATATTGCCTGGTGTGAAGCCAGGAAATGGCATCCCGGCACATAAATCATTGGGAGAATTCTATCCTTCCTGCAAGCAAGGGTAGATATGAAATTAGCCCTCAGCACAAAAAGGGCAGATTTCAGCTTTATCAGTCTTTTTCCAGGAACCAATCACTTTCCATTCGTTGGTGCAAACCTTCGTCTGGGGAATATTGTGTTTGCTTTCTCCAGTGAATCCACCATTGTGTCATTGGGACTTAAATTGGGTGTTGGCAGTTTTGCAAAAACAGCATTTTGAACCTCTGGGGCAGGTTCCCCTGGTTCTTTTGACCAAGAAATTGGTCTTTTTGATTGGGATAACTTCGGCTAGAAGAGTATCGGTACTAGAAGCTCTTTCTTGTAAAGAGCTATTCTTGATATTTTATCAAGATAGGGTGATTTTACATCCTCACCCAGATTTTTTGTCCAAGGTAGTGTCCGCCTTTCATTTGAATCAGGACATTATACTACCTTCATTTTTTCCAGATCCTCACTCAGAGGAGTAAAAGTTATTGCATTCCCTTGATGTAATGCGTGCACTTAAATTTTATTTACAGGAAACAGCTCAGATTTAAGACGAGAGCTTGTTTATGCTGCCAGAAGGCCCCAGGAAGGGGTTAGCAGCATCTACATCTATGATTTCCTGTTGGATTTGCCAGGTTATTACCCAGGCATATGGTTTAGAAGGGAAGGTTCCACCTTTTCCTGTAAAGGAACATTCTAACAGAGGAGTAGGTGCCTCTTGGGCACATAGCCATCAAGCCTCTTTGCAAGGCTGCGACCTGGTCGTCGGTGCATACGTCCACTCGTTTCTATAGAGTGGATGTTGGGACCCAGGAGGAGTCTGCTTTTGGCCGCAGTGTACTGCAGGCGGCGGTGTAATCCTTCAGTTAAGGGTCAGATGGTGGTATTTTTTGGTGTTCCCCCTCCCCTCTGTTGCATTGCTTTGGGATGTCCCAAATGTTATGATTATGGCTCTGTGTCCCGTGATGTACGAAAAGAAAAATTTATTTTTAATTCATACTTACCTGTAAAATCCATTTCTTGAAGTACATCACGGGACACAGAGGTCCCTCCCCTCTTCTAAGGTGTGGGAGGAGTTATACAGGGGGTCATCAATTCTGATTGGTTGCCAGTGTCCTTCACCTATAGGTGGCCTATATAACCCATATGTTCTGATTCTGATTTATGGCTCTGTGTCCCCTTGATGTACTTTAAGAAATGGATTTTACAGGTAAGTATGAATTAAAAATCCATTTTTTGCGGAGATCGTTCTTCCCTTTTTTTTTTTTTGCCATCTGGCCATCAGATGGCGACATTTACCTACCTATTTCTGCATTTATCAACACTTACAAACTTATTTTTTTGAACAATATTTTTATTTTATCTATTTTTATATTATATATTTTTTAAATAATAACATTTACCAACGTATTTCTGCATTTATCAACACTTACAAACTTATTTTTTTGAACAATATTTTTATTTTATCTATTTTTATATTATATTTTTTTAAAGATAACATTTACTAACATATTTCTGCATTTATCAACACTTACAAACTTATTTTTTTGGAAAATATTTTTATATTATATTTTTTTTAAAGATAACATTTACCAACATATTTCTGCATTTATCAACACTTACAAACTTATTTTTTTGGAAAATATTTTTATTTTATCTATTTTTATATTATATATTTTTTTAAAGATAACATTTACCAACATATTTCTGCATTTATCAACACTTACAAACTTATTTTTTTGAACAATATTTTTATTTTATCTATTTTTATATTATATATTTTTTAAAGATAACATTTACCAACATATTTCTGCATTTATCAACACTTACAAACTTATTTTTTTGAACATTATTTTTATTTTATCTATTTTTATCTATTTTTTTTTTAAAGATAACATTTACCAACATATTTCTGCATTTATCAACACTTACAAACTTCTTTTTTTGAACATTATTTTTATTTTATCTATTTTTATATTATATTTTTTTTTTTTAAGATAACATTTACCAACATATTTCTGCATTTATCAACACTTACAAACTTATTTTTTTGAACAATATTTTTATTTTATCTATTTTTATATTATATTTTTTTAAAGATAATATTTACCAACCTATTTCTGCATTTACCAACACTTACCAACTTATTTATTTAAAGCTGAGTTCCGGCTGTGTATTTAAAAAAAAAAAAAAAAATAACCCCCGTGACAGTCACCACTCGTCAATTACAAATCGGCATGTGTTGTCTATTTTACTGTTTCTGTTCTTTGTGCATCTTTCAGTACTGATGCTAAACTCCAGATTCAGCATGCAGCCATCCTTAGTGTGGGCAGCTGGTTACCCAGCATCCACCTCCTGATCTCGCACATGTGGGAAACGAATAGCGGCCCACTGTGTGTCTACCAGGTTGCCAAAGACTGAATTCCCAAATCAAAAATGGCGCCTATCTCAGTCTAGCAATACGTGATTTCGGGATGTGAAATAACAGGATGCTAGCAGCGGGGAATGCCCATTGACTCCTATAATTGATGACACTGCAATCACAGGAGCCCATGGACAGGCGGAAACTACGTGCCTTGTCGCGGGGAGGTTGGATGAAAGTGAAGCCTCGCGACTTAAGAAAAGGTAGAAAATTACAAAAAAAAAAAAGTATCCGAAAATGAATGGAGATGCTGTCATGAATAATTACAGGCAATGTTGTAATTTAGGCTGGAACTCTGCTTTAAACATACCATTTTTATTTTATTAAATAATTAATTGTATTTTATTTATTAATTATTTTATTTATATTTTTGAAATTATATTAATTCAAATATAACATTTACCAACTTATTTCTGCAAAAAAACGTCAAAAAATAGGAGACACAAATGTGCCTAATAGAATGCTCAGAGAGCCCAGGGAAGGATCTTGTTCTTGTTAGGCGATGGTCGCAGGGGATTGGGAAAAATGTTTATTATTATTTTACTTTTATTTTTCTATTACTTTTATTTATTTATTTATTTATTATTTTAATTTATTTATGTATTTAAATAAATATAATAAAATAAATTACTAAAATAATAAAAACATTAATAAATTAAAATAATAAATAAAAAAATAATAAAAAATAAAAAAAAAATAAGAATAAAAAGTTCTTTCCCTGGGGTCTCCGAACACTCTAATAGGCACATTTGCATCTCTTATTTTTTGACAGTTTTTGCAGGAAAAAGTTGGTAAATGGTATGGTATGGTATGGCCTAAAGCTTTGTAAGGGGCCCCAAACTTTATGGTGGCTGCCCTTCTCAAGTTGCATCAAAGTAGGAACAAAGTAGTGCAGGGACTACTTTGAATGCTCTACTCAAGACGCAGGACAATTTGCACAAGTGTGAAAGGGGCCTTACCTTTGTAAAAATGACGTATATAAGTAGGAACTGTCCTAAGAAATACGACACGATATGGCAACTATGGTTGTCACCATAAATGACCTTGTTTTGGTTTTGCCCTGGCTCGATATGCTCTGAAGGTCTCTTTGTACTGTTTTGTATTAGAAGCTTCCCCTGCCCATCTTTGATAATGATAGTACCACTGCTTTGTGTTGTTGATGTTTTTTCAAGATGTCAAATGTTCTGGGCCTGACCCAGGGTGGCTTGATTCTGGACAGAGGTTTTTGACCTTATCAACACATGGCTTGAACCGACCCTCCCTATGTCTCCGGAGCTAGCCCTATTGGGCATACAGGATGATGAGCAGAGACCTAGATATAATAAACTATTGGTTTCCTACTGACTGTATTAGGAAAAAGAAATACTTCATAGGTGGACCTTCCCTACCCTCTTTAGCCATACGGGAATCGGCCATCAATGTAGTGTTAGGCCCCTTTCACACTTGTACGACCTGAAAGTTGCGCGACTTTGACCCAACTTGAAGCAATGCCTGTGTAATCTTGAGGTCTATGGACTTCAAGTTGCATCAAAGTCGAACCAAAGTAGTGCAGGCACTACTTTAAAGTCGCTACCCAAGACGCAGGACAATTCGCACAAGTGTGAAAGGGGCCTTACCTTTGTACAAATTAACCTATATTAGTAGGAACTATCCTAAGAAATTCGACAAGATCTGGCAACCATCACCATAAATGATCTTGTTTTGGTTTGGCTTGATATGCTCTGAAGGTCTCTTTGTACTGCTTTGTATTAGAAGCTTCTTTGATAATGATTGTACCACTGCTTTGTGTTGGTATGTTGATGAGTAGAGAAAGGGGCCTTACCTTTGTACAAATTATTGTATATTAGTAAGAACTGTCCTAAGAAATGGAAGATCTGGCAACCATGGTTATCACCATAAATGACCTTACTTTATAGAAATACTTTATAGGTTGACCTTCCCTACCCTCTTTAGCCTCACAGGAACCAGCCATCAATGTAGTGTTAGGCCTCTTTCACACTTGTACGACCTGAAAGTTGCGCCACTTTGACGCAACTTGAAGCGATGCCTGTGTAATCTTGAGGTCTATGGACCTCAAGTAACATCAAAGTCAGACCGAAGTAGTGATGGGACTACTTTGAAGTTGCTACCTAAGACACAGGACTATTCACACAAGTGTGAAAAGGCCCTTACCTTTGTACAAATTAACGTAAATCAGTAGGAACTGTCCTAAGAAATGGAAGAATCTGGCAACCATGGTTATCACCATAAATGACCTTGTTTTGGTTTTTGCCCTGGCTTGATATGCTCTGAAGGCCTCTTTGTACTGCTTTGTATTAGAAGCTTCTTTGATAATGATTGTACCACTGCTTTGTGTTGGTATGTTGATGAGTAGAGAAAGGGGCCTTACCTTTGTACAAATTAATGTATATTAGTAGGAAATGTCCTAAGAAATGGAAGATCTGGCAACCATGGTTATCACCATAAATGACCTTACTGTATAGAAATACTTTATAGGTTGACCTTCCCTACCCTCTTTAGCCTCACAGGAACCAGCCATCAATGTAGTGTTAGGCCTCTTTCACACTTGTACGACCTGAAAGTTGCGCCACTTTGACGCAACTTGAAGCAATGCCTGTGTAATCTTGAGGTCTATGGACCTCATGTTGCATCAAAGTCAGACCAAAGTAGTGCAGGGACTACTAAGATACAGGACTATTCGCACAAGTGTGAAAAGGCCCTTACCTTTGTACAAATTAATGTATATTAGTAGGAACTGTCCTAAGAAATGGAAGAATCTGGCAACCATGGTTATCACCATAAATGACCTTGTTTTGGTTTTGCCCTGGCTTGATTTGCTCTGAAGGCCTTTTTGTACTGCTTTGTATTAGAAGCTTCTTTGATAATGATTGTACCACTGCTTTGTGTTGTTTTTTCTGCCTGCACCACATAATTCTTAAAAATAAAAAAGAGCAATCCTTGTTTGTAAAAAAATAATAATTGGAATTTTATACCCAGAAAGTGATGTTTTTATAAGATGTCAAATGTTCTTCAACATACACAGAGAAATGACAATGGTCGAAGTCGAGGTCACCTACAACATCGATGGTCGTCTGCTGTCGGTTAGCGCAGTTCTCCATTCTCCCGCATAAGTTGGGAATTGCTGTGTTTGAATACAAAGTATAAAACTCGTTACTTAGCAATGGACTTTCTGCAGAGTGACCTTCTACGTAAGTGTTTGTCTACCTCTCCGCAGCCATGACTCATTCCCAACATAACCATCGCCTCGGGGTAATTACCGCTTTCAGAGGCGGAATTATGTCTCTTCGGCAGCTTCGGGGGGTTCTAATTGCATCGTATGATGTAAACAATGGAGGCAATGAAGGAACAAAGTAGAGCTAACAAGACGGCGTCATCCCATGTAAGGTGCGCCGAGTGAATCCAACGTTTCAAAAGTCTTCAATTTTTTAAACTTTTGTAGCCAAATGGCCTTGAAAGTCTTCCTGTTATAAGGTGACAACGCTGTGTCCCTGTTTCCTTTTTGTGCTCCTGCGTTGTCACCTTATCACATGTGACCAAGTTATTTTCATTTCCTATTAAAGGTAATAATATAGTGCTGGCACGTTACATAATGCACATTTCTGTCAGTCCCTGTCCTCCAGGAGTGTACAAGCTAAGGTCCCGATCTCACACACATACTGGGGCCAATTTAGACAGGAGCTAAATAATCTACCACCTTTTATTTGGAGGGTGGGAGGATGCCCACACTGCTGGCATCACATGGCTTTGTTTTCTAACAGTTCAGTGCTAGCATCACTTGGCTTTGTTTTCTAACAAATCATTACTGACATCACGTGGCTTTGTTTTCTAACAGTTTTGTACTGAGATCACATGGCTTTGTTTTCTAACAGCTTATTGATGACATCACATGGCTTTGTTTTCTAGCAGTTCAGTGCTGAAATCACATGGCTTTGTTTTCTAGCAGTTCAGTGCTGAAATCACATGGCTTTGTTTTCTAACATCATGTGGCTTTATTTTCTAACAGTTTAGTACTGACGTCACATGACCTTGTTTTCTAACATCACATGGCTTTGTTTTCCAACAGTTCAGTGCTGACATCACATGGCTTTGTTTTTTAATAGTTCATTTTTGACATCACATGGCTTTGTTTTCTAACAGTTCAGTGCTAGCATCACTTGGCTTTGTTTTCTAACAAATCAGTACTAACATCGCATTGCTTTGCTTTCTAAAAGTTTAGTACTGACATCAAATGGCTTTGTTTTCCAACAGTTTATTGATGACATCACATGGCTTTGTTTTCTAACAATTTAGTACTGACGTCACATGACCTTGTTTTCTAACATCAGGTGGCTTTATTTTCTAACAGTTTTGTACTGACATCACATGGCTTTGTTTTCTAACAGTTCAGTGCTAGCATCACTTGGCTTTGTTTTCTAACAAATCAGTACTAACATCGCATTGCTTTGCTTTTTAAAAGTTTAGTACTGACATCACATTGCTTTGTTTTCTAACAGTTCAGTGCTGACATCACATAGCTTTGTTTTCTAACAATTTAGTGCTGAGGTCACATGACCTTGTTTTCTAACATCATGTGGCTTTATTTTCTAACAGTTTAGTACTGACATCACATGGCTTTGTTTTTTAATAGTTTATTTCTGACATCACATGGCTTTGTTTTCTAACAGTTTAGTGCTGACGTCACATGGCTTTGTTTTCTAACAAGTCAGTACTGATATCACATGGCTTTGTTTTCTAACAGTTTAGTGCTGACGTCACATGGCTTTGTTTTCTAACAGTTTAGTGCTGACGTCACATGGCTTTGTTTTCTAACAGTTTAGTGCTGGCATCACATGGCTTTGTTAAGTTTAGTGCTGACGTCACATGGCTTTGTTGAGTTTAGTGCTGACGTCACATGGCTTTGTTGGTAAACAAAGTTGGTATCAGAACGCCATGTTCTCTTTGCCACAAGAAAAGATCAGGCTCCGGGAAGTATCTGGACAGCTGGTGGGCGTTACCTCTTTCAGGGCCAACAACGCCTATGGACGCCGGTGGGATGATGTCACTGCGGCGCTGTCCACCCACATTCTCCGTCACATGACCACCTCCAAAATAACACATTAAAAACTTGTGCTTTCATTGAAGTTTATTGGAAAAGTGAATACAGCCAATAGAGGAGCATTGTGGGGGTTACTGGTAGTAGTTGGGGTGTTATTTATGGGGAGGGGCCCTATATAATTGTGCAGGGGGGCACGCTGATCTCTAGTCAGGCCCCTGGCGCACCCCACGCACCTCCTTTTTGCCGGAGACGGGCAGCGCCGGGACAAGGTCATCCAGCGCCCAGGGCAAGGATGCCAAACTGCGCCCCCCCCCTTCCCTAAGGTTTAGGGTCAAGGCACCCCCCCCTTCCCTGCAGTAAACCATTGCGCCCAGGGCAACCGTCCCTCCTGCTCACCCCTTGTCCTGGCCTTGGAGACGGGTAATGTAGTGGAATTTCTGTATTGTACGGCGGTTGGCGAAGCTGCTTCCTCTCGTTTTTATATGCGGATGTCATTTTTTTTGTCCTGTTTGCTGAGAACATTTGATTCCGCCTCTGGCACCATTCCGGATGTTTCTGCAGCAGAGAGCGGCAGTCCTCGACTTCCTACAATTACCACCGC
>NC_138778.1:219666595-219774095 GCF_965119305.1 Pelophylax lessonae
TGCAAGCTAAAGGCATAACTAGAACCTATCGGGGCCCTGGTTCAAGGAACCATGAAGGGCCCCCCTGACCCCCAGCCAAGGCACTTCCCTCTGGGCCTGGAGCCCTTCCCACTGATCCCGGGGCCCTTTCACATGTGCTGCCCACCATGTGGGCCTGGTCACAAGTGCAACCTTTGGGACCCTGGAAGTTCTGACATCGGTGTCAGTATTTTTTTCTTCTGTTATTATATTTGATTTTTTTTTTTTTTACCATTTGATGTTATTTATGTATTTATTTATTTTACAATTTAATAAAAAAATGTACAATTTTTTTATGATTTATTTTCTTAAAATGTTTTTTTTTTTTTTATTTATTTTTTACATTTTTTTTTTTACTAAAAATATGTAGCAGAAAACAAATTGGCCTAAAATGATGAAAAAATTAGATTTTTATTTATTTATTTTTTTTTTTTTGGGAATGTTATGTAGCAGAAAGTGAAAAATATTGTTGTTTTCTTTCTAGAATTGTTGCACTTTTTATTGTTTATAGAGCAAAAATAAAAATCGTACAGGTGATCAAATACCACCAAAAGAAAGCTCTGTTTATGGGGGAAAAAAAGGACACCAATTGTATTTGGGTACAGCGTCGCACGACCGCGCTATTGTCCGTTAAAGTAACGCAGTGCCGGATAGCAACAACTGGCCTGGTCATTAACCACTTTACCGCTGCTCACTAGAGCTCTACTGCGGCAAAGTGGCTCTTGTAGGTCTGACGACGTAGTACTACGTCGGCAGACACTTCCCCTTCTTGGCGGCGCGCGCGCACCACCGGAGGCTCGCTCCTGCTGTATTCAGTCACAGCGGGAGTCGGGCCAGGGGAGGAGCAGCGGCGATCACCGCCACTCTTCCCCGATCGTCAGGGAATCGAGTCTGGAGATCCGCCTGCTTGTGTAAACAAAGCGGGCGGATCTCCTAAGTGACAGGCAGGGTCAGATTGCAGGGTTCAGCATAGCTGAACCTGCGATCTGTCCCTGTGTCACTCAGTCACCTCCCCCCACACATGTCAGTAAGCACCAGGCATACATTAACCCCTCCCTCTCCAATAAAATTAACCCCTTCCCTGCCAGTGTCATTTTTACAGTAACAGTGCATATTTATAGCTCTGATTACTGCAGTAATGTCACTGGTACCCCCAAAAGTCTAAAAAATGTCAGTCAAGGGTCCGATCTGTCCACCGCAATGTCGCAGTCCTGAAAAAAATCGCAGATCACTGCCATTACTCGTTAAAAAAATAACACCAAAAATGACAAAAATCTTTCCCTTAGTTAGTAAACACAATAACTTTTGCGCAAACCAATCAAAATACGCTTATTGTGATTTTTTTACCAAAAATATGTAGTAGAAAACAAATTGGCCTAAAATGATAAAACATTTTGATTTTTACATTTTTTTGGGGGGGAATTTCATATAAAAAAATGTGAAAAATATTGTTATTTTTTCAAAATACCACCAAAAGAAAGCTCTGTTTGTGGGAAAAAAAGGACGTAAATTTCGTTTGGGTACAGCGTTGCATGACCGTGCAATTGTCAGTTAAAGTCGCACAGTGCCGAATCGCAAAAAGTGTCCCAGAGGTAAGACAGCAAAATCCTCCGGTGGTAAAGTGGTTAAGGGGGTAAAATCTTCCGATCCAGAAGTGGTTAAATGCCAGAACGTCCTATGACGCCCACCTAAGGAAAAGTGGTTGATGTTTTACAGCAGCCCCAAAGAGTTCCAATGGAAACATGAAGGAAGCTGAAAAGATGAGCTGTTGGCCTTTTGCACCATCGTTGTATAAGCACAGATAGAAGTAATGTAGTGCTGGAACAATATTGATTTTATTGAGTAGATTAAATTGTATTTCAGAAAAAAAATAAATAAATTGTGACATTTGCCGTTGTAGGAAAATTGAAGGACGGGAGAGGAATTGCCCTCAGCAGCTTTATAAGGAAATATATTAACATTTTCCATGAAGAAAAGTCAAAATTTTAATGCTGATCTTTCATGATCCCAATGAATGGCGCGCTCCCTCCCGTGTTTAATATTTGGTTTTGGGGAGACAATGAAATGTTAATGAAATTGCTGAACTGCGGAATACGGGAGACCCTCAAGCAGCCGCTGTGTGAAGGTTAATGGTTACCAAACAGCAGAACATTTCAGTGTCAGGGATTCCAGATGGAACACACGGGAGTCATTTCTATTAGTCGTTAGTGGGGATGCACCCATACCAGTTTTTTAAGACCGAATAACAATACTTTTTCTCAAGTACTTACCGATACCACAAGGGGGCCCCCAGATCCCGCCCACCCCACTATGTGAATGAGTACGACCCATTCACCATAAAAGTGTCAAAAATAGTTTTTGACAATTGCTTTACTAAAAATAAAAGAACAAAGTCCCCCCCCCCCGATGTAGATCTATCCTCAATCACGACGCCCCGCCCCAGGGGCGTAACTACAGGGGTTGCAGGGGTTGCACTTGCAACCGGGCCCCATGCTCCAGGGGGCCTGTGCAGCTCCCCTGTACACCTGGATAGGAGGGGGGCAGCATGTAGAGAAATCCCAATTTCCCTCCTGTAGCTGCAGGAGGAAAATGGAGGAGATTGGTTCCTCTGTATGCTGCCCCTGCTGCCCCTCCCTTCCAGTTCACTTGTGTTCTGCTGTCTCTGGGCCCCTGTGTGCTCCCCTGGTCCCCCCCCCCCTCTCTGTGCTCCCTCCCCTCTCCTTCTGGCTGCTGCAGGGGATGTGTCACAATAGAGAACCAGGAAGGGGTCGGTAAATATGTAATTTACCAGCTCGTTCCTTTTCTGAATGGACAGAGTCATAGTCAGTGACATTGTAAAAAAATTAAAATAAAATGATAAAAAATAATACAATTAAAATACCAAAAAATAAAAATTACTTCCAGGATTGCAAAGGTCACACTTGCGACTGGGCCCTGGCATTCCACCACCGTGGGGAAGCCCCAAGATGGCAGGAATGGGGCCCACTGCAGAACTTGTGAAAGGGTCCCGCTGCGGGACCGTAATAAAGGACCCCGCAATGAGAGTAAAGGGCCCCAGGATCAGTGGGAAGAGCCCCAGGCTTGAAGGGAAGGGCCCTGGCCAGAAGTCCAGGGGGTGGGGGCCTTCATGGTTTCTTGCACCAGGGCCCTGAAAGTTCTAGTTACGCCTCTGCCAGAACCCCCCAAAAAAAAGCTAAGCCTGCGACAAAGACAAACCACCAAATGCTTACTCCGCTGTTTGACAGTTCTTACTGTATAAAGGTATTGGGTGGAGCCACCTGGCAACGTCACCTAGTAGCACCGCCCCCATGTAACATCACCTATCGGTGCATGCTGGGTCGATGATGTCACCAGTGGCGTAGCTAGGGGGGTAATGGGGGGGGCCAGCCGCACCGGGCGCAAAATCTGGGGGGGGGGGGGCGCAGTGTCACGCTTCCATTTAGGAGCCTGCTCAGCCATCCTGAACAAGCCCTGCATGGACGGCAGGAGGCTGATATCAGAGCCAGTGTTCAGCTCCAGATAGGGGGTGGGACTTCAAGTTAACCCGCAGGTGATTGGTTGCCAGCAACCAATCACAAGTTGGTTACCTGGAAAAGTTATGCAGATCCCGCCCTTCTTCCAGAGCTGTCCTGCTTCTGATGTCAACTTCATGCTTGCCGCCATCCATGCGGAGCTTTCCAGCTGCTGTCTGCTCTGTGAGTAGTGTGGATTGTGGAGGAAGCTGAGGGGGCAGTGAAGGGGGAGCTGAGGACAGGAACCTGAAGATGGGGGGGGGAGCTGAGGACAGGGAGCTGAGGGGGGGGGGCTGGGGGAGCTGAGGACAGAGAGCTGAGAAGGGGGTGGGGAGCTGAGGACAGGGAGCTGAGGACAGGAATCTGAAGATGGGGGGGGGGGCTGAGGACAGGAATCTGAAGATGGGGTAAAGCTGAGGACAGCAATGTAAAGGTGTAGTGGGGGAAAGGAAAGGGGTAGTGGGGGACAGGAATGTAAAGGGGTAGGAATGTAAAGGGGTAGTGGGGGACAGAAATGTACAGGGATAGTGGGGGACAGGAAAGTAAAGGGGTAGTGGGGGACAGGAATGTAAAGGGGTAGTGGAGGACAGGAATATAAAGGGGTAGTGTGAGACAGGAAAGTAAAGGGGTAGTGGGGGACAGGAATGTAAAGGGGTAGTGGGGGACAGGAATGTAAAGGGTTACTAGGGGACATGAATGTAAAGGGGTAGTGTGGGACAGGAATGTAAAGGGGTAGTGGGGGACAGGAATGTAAAGGGGTAGGGGGGGACAGGAATGTAAAGGGGTAGGGGGGTGAGGACAGGAATGTAAAGGGGTGGGGGGGTGAGGACAGGAATGTAAAGGGGTACTAGGGGACAGGAATGTAAAGGGGTACTAGGGGACAGGAATGTAAAGGGGTACTGGGGATGAGGACAGGAATGTAAAGGGGTGGGGGTGAGGACAGGAATGTAAAGGGGTGGGGGGTGAGGACACGAATGTAAAGGGGTGGGGGGTGAGGACACGAATGTAAAGGGGTGGGGGGTGAGGACAGGAATGTAAAGGGGTAGGGGGTGAGGACCGGAATTTAAAGGGGTGGGGGGTGAAGACAGGAATGTAAAGGGGTGGGGGGGTGAGGACAGGAATGTAAAGGGGTGGGGGGGTGAACACAGGATTTTAAAAGGGGAGGGGGGAGAGGACAGTAAAGTAAAGGTGGAAGAGAGGTGATATAAAGGGGGCTAAGGACAGAAATGCAGAGGGGGGCTGGGGACAGAGATGTGAAGTAGGAGGGGGGTGATATAAAGGGGCATAAGGATAGGAATGTAACGGGGGGGATATAAAGGTGGACAGTAATGTGAGGGGGCGGGGTTGTGATGTGCAGGGGGCTGAGAACACGGTTGTAATGACAGGATTGTGATGTGAAGGATATTAGCCTAGCTTTATAACATTGCATAACATTGCTACCTGTGTTCTGCATGTAGGCAGCCCATTAATTTCATTTTGTGTAATTGTGAGTATACTAATTAGGTAGGTCAGTGTAGTGACCAGGTTGGTCAGTGTAGTGGTCAGGTAGGTCAGTGTAGGGGTCAGTATAGTAATCAGGTATGTTAGTGGAGGAATCAGGTAGGTCTGTGTAGTGGTCAGATAGGTCTCTGTAGGTGTCAGTATAGTAATCAGGTAGGTTAATGCAGGAAACAGGTTGATCAGTGTAATTGTCAGGTAGGTTTGGGTAGTGGTCAGGTAGGTCTGTGTAGTGGTCAGGTAGGTCAGTGTAGTGGTCAGGTAGGTCAGTGTAGGTGTCAGTATAGAAATTAGGTAGGTCAGTGTAGTGATCAGGTTGGTTAGTGCAAGAATAAGGTAGGTCAGTATAGGAATAAGATTGGTCAGGTAGGTCTCTGTAGTGGTCAGGTAGGCCTGTGTAGGAATAAGATAGGTCAGTGTAGGTGTCTGTGTAGTGGTCAGGTAGGTCCGTGTAGTGGTCAGGTAGGTCTTTGTAGGTGTCAGTATAGTAATCAGGTAGGTCAGTGTAGGAATAAGGTGGGTCTGTGTAGTGGTCAGCTAGGTCAGTGTAGGTGTCAGTGTAGGGGTCTAGTAGATTTGTGTAGGGTGCGCAAATTACTTACCTTGCCCCGGGCGCTGACAACCCACGCTACGCCACTGCCTATATGCAGTACATGTGATTTTAATTTACTTGTGTCTGTCTTGAGATAAATCAGACCTATATGCAGTGCATGTGATTTTAGTAACTTGAAAATGAATACCTTGCTATTTATTTATTGCTGTAAAGTCCATACTTTCATTGATACTTTTTATTGTGC
This sequence comes from Pelophylax lessonae, assembly GCF_965119305.1. Taxonomy (NCBI): domain Eukaryota; kingdom Metazoa; phylum Chordata; class Amphibia; order Anura; family Ranidae; genus Pelophylax; species Pelophylax lessonae. The sequence goes on from NC_138778.1 coordinate 219,672,420, forward strand.
AAAAAAATCTCTACACGGGGTAAACGGATTTGGGAAATTAATTAAGTCTGTGTGATTATATTTATTTAGTTTTTTGGTGATTGGCATGCCGAGGCTGGAGGCATTGTTATACAGTGGGTACGGAAAGTATTCAGACCCCCTTAAATTTTTCACTCTTTGTTATATTGCAGCCATTTGCTAAAATCATGTAAGTTCATTCTTCTTCTTTATGAATGTACACATAGCACCCCATACTGCCAGAAAAACACAGAATTGTTGACATTGTTGCAGATTTATTAAAAAAGAAAAACTGAAATATCACATGGTCCTAAGTATTCAGACCCTTTGCTCAGTATTTAGGAGAAGCCCCCTTTTGATCTAATACAGCCAGGAGTCTTTTTGGGAAAGATGCAACAAGCCTTTCACACCTGGATTTGGGGATCCTCTGCCATTCCTCCTTGCAGATCCTCTCCAGTTCTGTCAGGTTGGATGGTAAACGTTGGTGGACAGCCATTTTTAGGTCTCTCCAGAGATGCTCAATTGGGTTTAAGTCAGGGCTCTGGCTGGGCCATTCAAGAACAGTCACGGAGTTGTTGTGAAGCCACTCCTTCGTTATTTTAGCTGTGTGCTTAGGGTCATTGTCTTGTTGGAAGGTAAACCTTCGGCCCAGTCTGAGGTCCAGAGCACTCTGGAGAAGGTTTTTGTCCAGGATATCCCTGTACTTGGCCGCATTCATCTTTCCCTCCATTGCAACCAGTCGTCCTGTCCCTGCAGCTGAAAAACACCCCCACAGCATGATGCTGCCACCACCATGCTTCACTGTTGGGACTGTATTGGACAGGTGATGAGCAGTGCCTGGTTTTCTCCACACATACCGCTTAGAATTAAGGCCAAAAAGTTCTATTTTGGTCTCATCAGACCAGAGAATCTTATTTCTCACCATCTTGGAGTCCTTCAGGTGTTTTTTTAGCAAACTCCATGCGGGCTTTCATGTGTCTTACACTGAGGAGAGGCTTCCGTCGGGCCACTCTGCCATAAAGCCCCGACTGGTGGAGGGCTGCAGTGATGGTTGACTTTCTACAACTTTCTCCCATCTCCTGACTGCATCTCTGGAGCTCAGCCACAGTGTTCTTTAGGTTCTTCTTTACCTCTCTCACCAAGGCTCTTCTCCCCCGATAGCTCAGTTTGGCCGGACGGCCAGCTCTAGGAAGGGTTCCGGTCGTCCCAAACGTCTTCCATTTGAGGATTATGGAGGCCACTGTGCTCTTAGGAACCTTAGGTGCAGCAGAAATCTTTTTGTAACCTTGGCCAGATCTGTGCCTTGCCACAATTCTGTCTCTGAGCTCTTCAGGCAGTTCCTTTGACCTCATGATTCTCATTTGCTCTGACATGCATTGTGATCTGGAAGGTCTTATATAGACAGGTGTGTGGCTTTCCTAATCAAGTCCAATCAGTATAATCAAACACAGCTGGACTCAAATGAAGGTGTAGAACCATCTCAAGGATGATCAGAAGAAATGGAAAGGAGTTAAATATATGAGTGTCACAGCAAAGGGTCTGAATACTTAGGACCATGTGATATTTCAGTTTTTCTTTTTTAATAAATCTGCAACAATGTCAACAATTCTGTGTTTTTCTGGCAGTATGGGGTGCTATGTGTACATTCATGAGGAAGAAGAATGAACTTAAATGATTTTATCAAATGGCTGCAATATAACAAAGAGTGAAAAATTTAAGGGGGTCTGAATACTTTCCGTACCCACTGTATATATCAATATATATCAATTAATTAAATTAATTAAATCAACGATATTGCTGACCTGATTTGACTAGTAAACTTCCCGAAAATGTTAGTTATCAATAAATATACAAAAAAAAATGTAATGTTATTAATAATTTCAAATAAAATAAGAATAACTTCACCATTTAAAAAATAAAATAAAATAAATGCTATTTTTTTTTACCTGCAAAAAGATGTGCATTTATTTATTTTTAAATGGTGAAGTTATTCTTATTTTATTTGAAATTATTAATAACATTAAACATTTTTTTGTTAGGAGCCTGTAAAGTATTATCACTGGTGCAATCTCAGGCTCCTGTAGACTGTCAGTATAACTGTGTGCTTGTACTTTGTACTGAATGACAGAAAGGATCAAGGAACTACCAAGAGCATTTATCAACGCCCTGGTAGTTCATTAAGAAATATAACCCGTCAGAACTGTGAATGAATGATGCAGACAGGTTTTTAAAAATTGTGACAGCGAGTGTAGGTAGAAGATCCCCAGCCCACTGTCACAATGGGGATTGGGGGGCAATAGCATGTTACTAAACGTGAACTTATGCTTTAACAAGAAAAATTATATTTTAATGTTATTAATAATGTCATATAAAAATAATAGCAGCAAAATAATACTCAGTTACCAGAAATTTCACGTAAAGGTGACAAAATAATATTTTAAGGTTCTCAATAATTTCAGAAAAAAAAGTATGAATGACAAAAAAATCACAGTTATTAATAATTTCAAATAAAAATAACAATGATAAATACAATTCCAATATATAAATATTTTCCGATAAAATTAACAATGACAGAAATAATATTTTAATGATATTAATAATTTCAGATGAAAGCAATAGCAACAAAATAATAATCTAATGTTACCAGAAATTTCAGGTAAAAGTAAAAGTTACAAAATATTATTCCAATGCCTTAATGCATTGTTATCAATAATTTTAAACAAACGTAACTATGACAAATAAAGTTCCAAAGTTATCAATAATTTATGACACAATTAATAATGACAAAAATAATATTCCAATAATATTAAAGTGGTTGTAAAGCCTCAAGGTTTCTCACCTTAAAGCAGTCTATGCATTAAGGTAAAAAACCTTCTGTGCTGTAGCTCCCCCCAGACCACCCCTTTTTCTTACCTAAGCCTGATCCAATCCAGCGATGTGCATGAGCGCAGCTGCTCCAGCCGCTGTCTCCTTAATCAAATCCAGTGACCTGGGAGCAGGGAGTGGGGCTGAGTCCCGCTGTCTATGTCAATGAACGGAGCAACAGGACTCAGGAGCGAGCCTGCACAGGTGTCCCCAGAGAAAGCAGCTTTCTGTGGGGGCACCCAGCGAAAAAGAGGGGCCTGGAGCGCCGAGGGGGCACCGCAGAAGAGGAGGATTGGGGCTTCTCTATGCAAAACAATTGCACAGAGCAGGTAAGCAAAGGCATGTTTGTTATTTAAAAAAAAACAAAAAAAAATTTTCTCTGCCTCAACCTTTCGCCCACCTGTAATCTAATATTATTATTAATTTCAGTTGAAATGTAATAGCAACAAAATAATAATCTAACATTACCAGAAATTTCAGGTAAAAGTGACAAAATAATATTCTAACGTTATCAATATTAAAAAAAAAAAAAAAGTAACAATGACAAATAACATTCCAAAGTTATCAATCATTTCAGATAAATGTAACAATGACAAAATAATATTACAACTGTATCAATAGTTTAAAAAATTAACAAAAAAATATATATATTACTTGTTATTAATCATTTCAGATAATAGTAAAAGCAACAAAATAATCTGTTACCAGAAATGTCAGGTAAAAGTGACAAAATAATATTCTAATACTATCAATAATTTCAGATAAAAGCAACAATGACAAAATAATATTACAATAGTATCAATAGTTTAAAAAATAATTAACAAAAAAATATATATTCAAGAAAAGACAGGTTTGTGCGGGACCCAGGTGTGGGGGTCAGGCACCAAAACTGTGTTTTTTCCAATGGGAAAAAGGGAAGGGAAAATGGGGGAGGAAGGGGAAGGGAAGGAAGGAAAAAAGGGGGGAAGAGAAAGAAGGGAAGGGAGTGGAGACGGAATGGGGAGGGAGAAAGGCACAGTTTTGGTGCCTGACCCCCACACCCGGGTCCCGCACAAACCTGTCTTTTCTTGAATAGTTTGACAGGGATGTTGGTACATTATTAAATCTATACAACAAACACCCCTCTATGCAAAAAAATATATATGTTACTTGTTATTAATTATTTCAGATAAAGGTAAAAGCAACTAAATAATCAATAATTTCAGATAAAAGTAACAATGACAAAATAATATTACAATAGTATCAATAGTTTAAAAAAATAATTAACAAAAAAATATATGTTACTTGTTATTAATTATTTCACACAAAAATAAAAGCAACAAAATAATCTGTTACCAGAAATGTCAGGTAAAAGTGACAAAAAAATATTCTAATACTATCAATAATTTCAGATAAAAGTAACAATTACAAAATAATATTACAATAGTTTAAAAAATAATTAACAGAAAAAAATATATGTTACTTGTTATTAATTATTTCAGATAACGGTAAAAGCAACTAAATAATCAATAATTTCAGATAAAAGTAACAATGACAAAATATTACAATAGAATCAATAGTTTAAAAAAATAATTAGCAAAACAAAATATATGTTACTTGTTATTAATTATTTCAGATAAAAGTAAAAGCAACAAAATAATCTGTTACCAGAAATTTCAGGTAAAAGTGACAAAATAATATTCTAATACTATCAATAATTTCAGATAAAAGTAACAATGACAAAATAATATTACAATAGTATCAATAGTTTAAAAAAAATAATTAACAAAAAAAATATATGTTACTTGTTATTAATTATTTCAGATAAAAATAAAAGCAACAAAATAATCTGTTACCAGAAATTTCAGGTAAAAGTGACAAAATAATATTCTAATACTATCAATAATTTCAGATAAAAGTAACAATGACAAAATAATATTCTAATGTTATCAATAATTTAAAAAAAAAAAAGTAACAATGACAAAAAACATTACAAAGTTATCAATAATTTCAGATAAATGTAATAATGACAAAATAATATTTCAATATTATCAATCATTTCAAATAAAATTACCAAAAAAATTTTTAATTGTTATTAATAATTTGAGATAAAAGTAACAGCAACAAAAGAAATTTCAGGTAAAAGTGGCCAAATAATATTCCAATGTTATCAATAATCTTAAATAAAAGTAACAATGACAAATAAAATTCACAACAAAAAAAATATTTTAGTGGACAACACACTAGAAGTATGATATGTAAATTCTCTACAATGCAGATAGAAAATAATTACTAAAAGTAATGGAATATTTATTTTTTCCCACCGAAGAATTTGCAGCCTTATCATAATCAATTCACGCGGTGTGGATTATTTTGGCGCCATGTGATAAATTGCGGCCTCGCAGACACGGTTGGAATGGAGTATTTATTGCCTCCTATTCAGATGTGGGGGCGCCATCCTCACTTTGACATATAGATCTATTATTTCCTTGTAGAAGTATAGATTGCATCTGCAACTAAATAGGATTGGCCGTTGCTCATCAGCGAAGACGGCGGATGGACTGCGCTTATTATCCAGATTGGGGTAGCGATAAGAGTCTTCCATATATCATGCGAAGAGCGCTCAGCGAATCCTGCGGGTGGCTAATGTGCTTTAAATTAGTTTTCTCAGAACTTTGCTGCAGAATAAACTGATTATATTACGAGTTCTGCATGTCAATGGTCCTAACGATAGTCCTATCGCTCAACAGATGAACATTTGGGCGCACGGTTGGGGACATCTATTACAAACAACATTCGTTTGAACTTCTTTTAAAACATTTTTTTGGCTAAGAGCATCAAAAAAATCAGACGCGTTTCGGCGGAAGAACTGCTTCTTCTTCGGGGGTTTGGACAGAGATTTGCATTGGAATCAGGATGGAATGTCTCATCTCGGAAGGACCAGCTGTTGACCCACAGTGTTCGAACTGCCAAGGTGACACCGAGACGTGCCAGGATTTCTTGCTTGACCGTCTCATATTCTCTTGCATCCGTGGACTCCAAATTGTATTAGGCCTTCTGCAATTCCCCAGTAAGTAAGGGGGCGAACAGTCATGCCCACTAGGTTTCGCGCCAGCCTTCCCTCTCAGTGGTTCTCTCAAAAGTAACCAGAAAGGCCTCTGGGTCCTCGTCAGCAGTCATCATGGACAAGAAGCAACCCACATGGATGGCTGAGGAGCTGTCTGAAACCCCTTTGGCTTTAGCAGGAGACTTTTGTGCAAGCGTCTGCACCACCTCAGCCAGCGCCTTTCTGTCCGTTTCTGTAGCACTGGCCAATTTTTCAAACATCATCTGGGTTTGTTCTTGTTCTTGTCAATGGTCCTAACGATAGTCCGATTGCTCCACAGATGAACATCTTCTGGGCACGCCGTTAGGGGAATCTATTACAAACAACGTTCTCTTGAACATCTTTTAAAACATCCAACGCATTTCGTCAGAGGAACTCCTCCTTCTTCGGGGCTTGGACTGAGATTTGTATTGAAATCAGGATGGAATATTAGCTGGAGCTGAGGCTGAATTTGGGCTAGTGAGATTTAATGCTTCGTTTAGTCCTCTGAAGAATAATCTGGGGTGTATCGCTTTTCAGCAGGTTTTTGACATGCAATAATTAGACATTACATCGCCTCCTTGCTGCTTTTTTTTTAACCCAGAAAAGCCCCCGCTACCACCATGCTGCGACCGCTTGCAACGCATGCAATTGTTATGAGGTTGCGGTGTAGTCTGCCAAGAGGGACAGATGTATCATGTTTGCAGCCCCATGTTTATACCCCAGTATGGCTTTGCAAGTTTGCCCAACAGCCCGTTTTTACCGCTCCCCCAACCTCAAGTGTAAATGAGCCCTAAAGGTTACAAATTGGGAGCTGTAATTGTATTAAAATCACATTTAAGTGGACCTAGATATGTTTTTATCTTTGGTGGCACATGCTTAGTAAGTGTAACATACCTTCACTTGCATCTCTCTCCGGAAGACGGGGCCATCTTTTTTCAGGCATCATCCAGGGTCAACATCTACCTCCTGGACAGGATTTACAGCCATGGTCAATGTGACAGTTGTTGGCCGTGTGCACAGATGTCTAACACAGATCAGACCCCTGCTTGCAACCTCTGGCCTTGTGACTTGCTGCAAAGTTACAATGAACAGTCTGATCACGGGGGGGGGGGGGTATTACTGAGGAATTGCTTCCTTCTGTGTATTGGGACAAGTCAGGAACTTGTTCAGGCAGACCTATAAAGTTTCCAGAAGGGGCCACCTGAAATTATTGCATATATATTCAGAGTGTTGGGGTCTGTTACACCCCCCCCCCCCCCCAGCAGGAGTAGGGGGTCGAAGCAATGTTAAAGCAGCTGTCAGGAAAGGCCTTGATATGCTTCACATACTGTATGTATTCCACCAAAAGTCATGAAATCATTCTTCGGTTCCTGCCACACTAGCTGAAGGCTGAAAGCAGGCTTGCAGTGAGTACATCCAGTGCTGTGTTCTCATGTTGTCACCGGCAGGTTGCAGGAGTGGTTCTGAAAAGCACTGGCAACCCCCCCATTGTTCTGTATGCAGCTGTACAAGCGGGGGTGCTGAGAGTGCATTCATTTGCCTTTGTCAGGGCAATCATATATACATTTCCTCTATGTATAATGTATTGAAGGAAAGTAATTTTCATCCATACAGGATGTTCATTATAGAAGTGATTTCTCTATGGAAACGGCAGACTTAGATAATACAGACGGAGGGGTTCAGCGGAGCAGGTCTCCGTACCGGGGTGGTGACTCAGCATCTTCTAGGAGGCCAACTTCTCTAATGACGCCTCTCCAGACTCTCCATGCAATGGATTTGCTGCTGTGAAGAATCTGGAGTGTGCTTTTCACAGAAGTATTATTTTAACCTTTGCCTAGAACTTTATTTTCAGTCATTTCCAGATCTTCTTAATGAGCTAATTTCACAGGGTTCTCTCTCAAAGCAGCAAAGTACCAACTGCTGAGATAAAACCAATGTCAAATCAAATTGGTGTAGCAGAGCGTCCCAGAGAAAAGTCTTGTTTATACATCTTTTAGGCTCCTCTCTGGGACTTTCTGCTACATATCCCCCTGGTCTCCTTTCCATGCTTACCACCCACTTCCCCTGGAACAGTCTTACCTGTTGCCTGAGGAGACCCTGGCTTTAGGTGGAAAGTCTGCATGGCTATAGGGGTGGTAAACCGGCTCTCTGCAGCAAAGTACCTCTCAACAAGCTCCACCAGGTTGTCTGCCGACTTGGGGTCCCCTTGACTCACCAACTTCTGCTGGGGAATCGGTAGTGACCTCAGGAATTGGTCCATAACCAAACACTCCAGACAGGGACTTAGTTTGTAGCCATTTTTGCACCAAGTGGGTTAGGTCAAACACCTGTAATCTTGTGGGCCTCCCCCTCAGAAAGACCAACTGTTGACCCGAAAGGCGGCTCATGGGCTGCTCTTATTATCCAGATTGGGGTGGCGATAAGAGTCTCACATACAGTATATCATGCGAAGAGCGCTCAGCAAATCTGAGAGGTCCCCAAGATCACAGGTGTTTGACCTAATCCACCTGATGTGGAAATGGCTACAGCCGGAGTCCCTGTCTGGGCCACAAATAGTAGAGCATGGGGTTATGGACCGGTTCCTGAGGTGAATACCAATTCCCCTGCAGCAGTGGGTGAGTCAAGGGGACCCAAAGTCTGCAGACAGCCTGGTGGTCACCACCCCTACAGCCAGCCGTACGGACTTTCCACCCAAAGCCACGGTCTCCCCAGGCAACCAGTAAGACTGTTCCAGGGAAAGTGGGTGGCATGGCAAGGAGACAGGGGGGGGGGATATGTAGCAGAGCAACCCTGGGAGATGTATAAGCCCCAAACAGGACTTTTGCCGGTTCTTTCTGGGATGCTGTGCTACAGTGGATGTATACCCCCACATATACCCAGTGAAGTGAACAGCTTCAGATGATACACAGAGATGAAACAAACCCTCCTACATAACTTTTATTTGTATATCTGCTGTCTTCAGCTTTCTACACTGTTTAGAAAGTGAACATGTTAGAATGTTTTCTTCCTGTTCCAGTACTGGGTGCGGAGTCTGGGCATATACTGTGTGACAGCTGATTGGAGGAAAGGCACACACACCCTCTACATAGGCAGAGGAAGGAAGAAACATGCAGAGCTGTGCTGTGAATAGACAAGCTATCTGCTAATCTATGTTTTTATGGACCTTGCTTTGTGCACTGGTATGCAAGTTGGGAGCATGAAATTGTCCAAAATGTCTTGGTATGCTGACGCCTTAAGAGTTCCCTTCACTGGAACTAAGTGGCCAAGCCCAACCCCTGAAAAACAACCCCACACCATAATCCCAATCCACCAAATGATTTGAAGGGGTGGCAATATAGTGTGGATGAGCAAGTTCGGGGTGGAGGAACTTGAGTGGCCTACACAGAGTCCTGACCTCAACCCGACAGAACACCTTTAGGATGAATTAGAGCAGCGAGGCCTTCTCTCCAATATCATTGCCTGACCTCACAAATGCGCTTCTGGAAGAATAGTCAAACATTCCCATAGACACACTAAACCTTGTGGACAGTCTTCCTAGAGGGGTTGAAGCTGGTATAGCTGCAAAGGGCTGGCCAACTCAATATTGGACCCTACAAACCAAGACTGGGATGCTATTAAAGTTTGTGTGTGTGTGTGTATTAAGGCAGGCGTCCCCAATACTTTTGACAATATAATCTATCTATCTATCTATCTATCTATCTATCTATCTATCTATCTATCTATCTATCTATCTATCTATCTATCTATCTATCTATCTATCTATGTTAATTTTGGCATCAACTTCGATTTAGTTTTAGTTAGTCTTTTGACTAAAATGCCATTTTAGTTTTAGTCCCATTTTAGTTATCTGCAATTGTTTGAGTTTTAATTGTATCTAGTTGACTAAAATCTGCAGTACATTTTAGTCAAATAAAATCATATAAGTCGACTAAAATCTAATGGAAACAGGACACTAGAAAGCTCTAAAATGGGATTTTTTAGATGCCAGTAACTCAATCAAAAAATACATAATAAAATTCCCTAAGTTTTTTTTTAAAGTTTTAGTTAAAAACTACAAAGTGAAAGAAGAAAGACACTTATACATAAGTTAGAAATCATGACAACACTTCATGTTAGATGTCCATGAGATGGATTCCTTGTAGTTGCTTGTCCAAGTGCTGCAATTCCTACATGTTTCGCAGTTATAAAGGGCTTCCTCAGAGGATATACATAATCACACCATAGCAATACTTGGGACTAAGTTGGCATTGTATTCACAGATGCACCCGTCACACAAAATTTAAAATTAAAGTTTCAGTTCCACATCAAACAATGGGGAGGGACCGGAGGAAATCACTTCCTTCCATAGGCCAATGGGGAAGCCCTATTAGTCTCTCTGATCATTCTATCTTGTCCAACTAAAATCTAATGGGTTTAGTTAAATTGTAATGCATTATTTAAGCATTTCTCTAAAATTTCCAAACATATTATATACTTCTTGAGTAAAAAAATTGAATCTAATATGTTATTATTTATGGTATTAAGATACAGATTTAGCCTCTCTGGATTGTCCGGGGAGGCCTGCAATGCTGCCAAGAGCTCTGGGCATAGACAGTCTGAGGAGGAGGCCTGTAATGCACACAGTGCTCTGGGTGGTCTGAGGAGTCCTGTAATGCTGCACAGTGCTCTGGGCATGGACAGTCTGAGGAGGAGGTCTGTAATTCACACAGTGCTCTGGCTGGTCCGAGGAGGCCTGTAATGCAAACAGTGCTCTGAATGGTCTTAGGGGGCCTGTAATCAAACAGTGCTCTGGGCATGGACAGTCTGAGGAGAAGGCCTGTAATGCAAACAGTGCTCTTGGCGTAGGTCTGAGGAGGAGGCCTGTAATGTACACAGTGGACTGGATGGTGTGAGGAGGCCTGTAATGCACACAGTGCTCTGGACAAGGACAGTCTGAGGAGGAAGCCTGTAATGCAAACAATGCTCTGGATGGTCTGAGGAGGCCCGTAATGCAAACAGTGCTCTGGATAGTCAGAGAAGGCCTGTAATGCAAACAGTGCTCTTGGCATTGGTCTGAGGAGTAGGGTGACCACATGTCCCAGATTGCCTGGGACACTCTCACAATTAGCAGGTCTGTCCGAGGTCCCAGGCACCTTCAATCCAGGACAATACAGTGCCCTGGAATGAAACTGACAGAGCCAGCAAACTCTGCCATAGTGCTGGCGTTGGCTCCGCCTCCCCACCTCCACCTGAGACTCTTCTACTTCTACTGTCCACTGGTTGCTAGAGCCGCCTGGCGTCTAGCAACCAGTGACATCATGGCCTGGGACTCCCTGCCAGCATTCAGTTAAGCAGCATTCAGCAGAAGTTAACTCTTCCTCCGTAATAAAAAGGGAAAACAGGGAGCCAGGTCAGTGCAAGTAAAAACAACAGCACTTTTTTCCAATATCCACTTACACCTGAAACACTTGCAGACTGCATGTAGAGGTACTGTTGTATCGTGTGTGGTAATCCAAGATGGTAGACAGGGTGGACTGGAGAGCTGTTGAGAATGTCCAGACAAAAAAAGGTAAACAACTGGGGCTAACAGCATTGGCAAACGCCAAGTGACCAAAGGTAAAACGGCCCGATGGAGAGACAGCCGCTCACACAAGCCTAGACCCGCCGTAGGAGAGAGCAGAATGGCAGCGTCACTGCCTCTCACGGACCACTATGGGCTGCAACAAGACAGGGCACACAAGCTGGGGAGGGGGTGGGCCGCAATGTGTTTCTGAGGCCCCACTTCCTTCAGGCTGAATTTTCTTCCACGAAACCAGTCTCCAATGCCAAAAAGGTCATGGACCGCTGCTCTAAAGTGACATCACTTCCTTCTAGTGCTCTATGATAGAGATAGCTGTAGTGGTGTGCCCCTTTATCCTGATGCAGGTGCGAGTACCTTATAACTCGATTTCCCACAATCCTCTGGGCTCCCAGCATCCCCTGAGTTCCAGGACATGCCCAGGGAGTATAAATGTCAGCTCTGTCCAGCTTCCTGTGCTCAGAGAGATCCTGCCTGATGGGACAGCAGTGACTGGGAAAGTGAGCTGTCCCCAGGTGCTGGTTCCTCATCTGATCAGTCTGGTGTGTGGGCCACCAGCAGTGAGCACAAGAGCACGCAGCATCTATCCAAGCCCCAGTCACTGGAGAGAAATCTGTTACAGTCCATGTGGAGAAGCTGTCCAAGCAGTGGGTTGGTCCTATCTACGGCCCCCAGAGCCTCCTGACCGAAGTCAGCATCAGCAGTGCCTGTGTGAAGTCTGTGCCAGCAGGAAATCCCCTCAGCTCACAGTCTGCTGAATGAACGATTTATCTCTTGGAACACGTGACAATCTTCAGCTCTCTATCCTATCAGTAAACTGAACTCAGAGCACTCTGCTGCCATCTAGTGGTCATTAGTAGAACTGCACTATAATTGTTTTTACATGTTTTATGCCTGTTTCTCCCTTCCTCATATTGCTGTTTTGTACTGCAAACCCCTGTCCACATGATCTCCTGTGTAATCTACGTTCTACATTGTTAAGTAACATCATCACTGGTCTGATCATTTGGATGATACCGTTACATAACACTTGGCGTCACAAACAGGATCAGCCATGTCAGTCAGTGGTGAGGGAAGCAGCGCTGAGGGTGTCAAACAGTCTGCCATAGCTTCCCTTTTGCTGGCAGGATTGCTACCACACCAACTGCCTAATTAAACAGGACCAGATCAGGACTTGGATGACTGGATTAGGAGATTGCAGGGCTGGATCCGGTCATATAGGGTCCCACCCACACAGCAGGCGGATCTGGCCACTAATGCCCTTGAAGTTAATTTTGCACCTTCCAGCAGAGGACCAGGATTCCCTAGACAAGATAATCAGCCGCTAGGAAGCAGTGTACACCCAACCGGTTGCATTAGGGGATCTTAGGGCTCGCTTTATCAGTAGAAGGCAGAGAGTGGGAGAATCCATTCCGTAGTACGCTCTGGAACTGCAGGATATAGCAGCTGAGATCCGACGCAATGAGAGGAGGCGAGCGGGACGTGCTGGCTGGAGGGATACAGACGTGTGGCTGAAGGATCAGTGTTTGGATGGGCTTCTTTTTGACAAAGTCAGGGAAAAGCTACAAGAAAAGGACAGAAGTAACCCAAACTTAAAATTCCACGAAATTTTAGAAGCAGCTATCCTGTATTCAGAGCCCAGACGTGCCAGTGCGACACCTCGGCACTGGCTCCCAAGTCACTATTCTACCAGAACCTTTGTTCCAGCGATACTTCCCAAAGAAGAAAATGAGTCAGGATACCCCATGGACCTTACTAACAGCTGCCAACGAACTTCCTATAGAAGTGGTTGGGATTACCTGGATGAAGGTAAAACTGTGGGGTCAGGACCTTGGCCAAAAAGGTGTGGTGGTTACACGTGCATCCGGAAAAGGACAGCCGCAGGTGATACTGGGCATGAATATCATTCAGGGGCTGAAGCCTGAGCTGTTGAAACAATGTCCTACACACCTGGGACCACCTAAAGAAGTTAGAAATCTGCTTCTTACCTTGGCAGCACTAGAGGACAAACACGTGGCCGATGCCCTATCATGGTACCCTTCAGTACAACCACAGCGAGATGTGGATGAAGAGGCTGAAGAAGAAGAAAATCCATGTATTGGAAGAGTATAACTGGGCGGAAATACAGAAGAATGATCCTGTGATTGCCCCAGTAAGAGAGGCGATGCAGTTACGGCGGTGGCCCAGTAGAAGAGAAAGATCGTGACTGCTGCCAGAGACACAAAAACTGTTGGGTGAATGGTCACGTTTCCTCTTGAGAGATGGCATATTGTATCGCAAAATAATGTTCCCCCTTGACTCTTCGGGAACCTGGCAGGTCGTACTGTCACGGGCCAGAGCTGGACAAGTGGCAGAAAGAATCCATGTGGAAGGAGGACATTGGGGTGTCCACAAGACATTCGCCTGGTTCAAAAGGCAAGCCATGTGTGTGGGGCTGTTTCAGTTGATCAATAAGATATCTCAACACTGCACGGTAAGTTCCATGACAAAAGGGGCTGAGGCCCAGGTGCCTCCCATGACTTGGAACACGTCAGCCCCATTGGAAGTACTGACCGTTGATTTTCTCACCCTTGACATGTCAGAAGATGGACATCACCATGCCCTTGTTATGGTGGATCACTTTACTAAGTTTGCAATAACTGTGCCAACTCATGACCAGACTGCAAAGACTGCAGCCCAAGCAGTTTGGAAGCACTTCTGTCTCCCTTATGGCTGCCCTCAGAAGATACATTCCGACCAAGGGCCCTGCTTTGAAAGTGAGTTCTTCCAGGAGTGGTGTCGTGCCTTAGGTGTCAAAAAGACTCGACCCCATACCACCCACAGGGTAACGGTGCATGTGAGAGGTTTAATCGTACCCTGATACAACTGTTTAGAGGACTGGCTCGTGAAAAATGAACCAAATGGACCCAATACTTGGCTGAAGTGGTTTGGAAGTATAACCATGCTGTGCACTCAGTGACAGGTCGCTCTCCTTACCATGTGATGTTTGGCCGTACTCTTGGGGGAACCACCGGTCTATGGGGTGTTGTACCCACTGAAGAGCTGGAGTATACTCCAGCATCCTGGATTCAAGAGTGGAGGCGACGCCTGTCAGAAGTCCAACAGTTCGTAAAGGATCGAAACTTGGGTGGAACAAGAAGAGTCAGGAACCGAGGTCTATGTCCTGAAACCTAGAGACAGGGTCCTGATCCGGCGCAAAGGTGCACATCAGCAGGGTAAGCTACCAACTCCATGGGAGGAAGTGCCTGGCGTTGTGTTACAGCAACCCATCCCAGGAGTGCCAGTCTATGACATTCAGAAGGAAAGTACTCAAGACAGGCCGAGACGGTTACACCGCAGGCTCCTTAAACCTTTTAGAAGCTACAGGGAGATTCCTGGGAGTTCAACTAGAGAGCCAGAAGAACAGGGTTCAGAGCCACCAGTAGCAGCCCCAACAGAGAATCAGTGTTGGCTACTCCCTGTTCCCCCACTGCTACATCCAAGTCTCTAAGGAGAGATTACGGGTACAGACGATGCCGTACAGCCCAATGATTGCCCAGCTCAGGTTACTACTCCTGCTGTGGAGCCCTCTGACCCCCTGTCTAATGAGAGGCCTGAAAGTGAGGATGTACCTTTGCCTGCTCCTGGAGAAGAGCCTGAACCTCAACCCTTGAGATGTTCTCAGAGGCACAACTTTGGGAAACCACCTGAACACTTTGCACAAGAGGACTTTGTATGGTCTGTGAACTCGCCTGGGATCGCAAGTTCAAGTGGGGTGGAGTGTAGTGGTGTGCCCCTTTATCCAAATGCAGGTGCAAGTCCCTTTAACTCGATTCCCCACAATCCTCTGGGCTCCCAGCATCCCCTGAGTTCCAGGACATGCCCAGGGAGTATAAATGCCAGCTCTGCCCAGCTTCCTGTGCTCAGAAGATCCTGCCTGATGGACAGCAGTGACTGGGAAAGTGAGCTGCCCCTAGGTGCTGGGTCCTCATCTGATCAGTGTGGTGTGTGGGCCACCAGCAGTGAGCACAAGAGCATCTATCGAAGCCCCAGTCACTAGAGAGGACTCTGTTACAATCCTTGTGGAGAAGCTGTCCAAGCAGTGGGTTGGTCCTATCTATGGCCCCCAGAGCCTCCTGACCGTAGTCCGCAACAGCAGTGCCTGTGTGAAGTCTGTGCCAGCAGGAAATCCCCTCAGCTCACAGTCTTCTGAATGAACGATTCATCTCTTGGAACACCTGAGAATCTTCAGCTCTCTATCCTATCAGTAAGCTGAACTCAGAGCATTCTGCTGCCATCTAGTGGCCATTAGTAGAACTGCAATATAATTGTTTTCACATGGTTTAACCCTGTTTCCTCATATTGCTGTTTTGTACTGCAAACCCCTGTCCACATGATCTCCTGTGTAATCTATGTCCTACATTGTTAAGTAAAGTAGAAATTGCACATCACCACTGGTCTGATCATTTGGCTGATACCGTTACATAACATAGCCACTCAGGAGGAAAAGGAGTGACAGATTCCATCGACAGCGATTGTTTTGAAATCCTCTTTTTTGGGGAAGGGGGAAGGGGTTTCCCTAAATGGCAGTTTGGAAATGTGATCACACTACTGAGTAGGAGGCCTGTAATGCACAGTGCTCTGGACGGTGGTCTGAGGAGGAGGCCTGTAATGTACACAGTGCTCTAGACGTTGGTCTCAGGAGAAGGCCTGTAATGTACACAGTGCTCTACGGGGTGGTCTGAGGAGGAGGCCTGTAATGTACACAGTGCTCTGGATGGAGGCCTGAGGAGGAGGCCTGTAATGCACAGTGCTCTGGATGGTGGTCTGAGGGGAGGCCTGTAATGTACAAAGTGATGTGGACGGTAGTCCGAGGAGAGACCTGTAATGTACATGGTGCTCTGGCTGGTGGTCTGAGGGGAGGCCTGTATTGTACACAGTGCTCTGGACGGTGGTCTTAGGGGAGGCCTGTAATGTACACAGTGCTCTGGACGGTGGTCCGAGGGGAGGCCTGTAATGTACACAGTGCCCTAGATGGTGTTCTTAGGGGACATCTGAAATGTTCACAGTGCTCTGAATAGTGGTCTGAGGGAACACCTGTAATGTACACAGTGCTCTGGACGGTGGTCCAAGGAGAGACCTGTAATGTACACAGTGCTCTGAGGGGAGGCCTGTAATGTGCTCTGGATGGTGGTCTAAGGGGAGGCCTGTAATGTACACAGTGCTCTGGATAGTGTTCTGAGGGGAGACCTGTAATGTACACTCTCACAGCACTCTGCTCTGGACAGTCGTGAGTCGGGACTCTCATAGGGAGGCCTCAGCAGTGCTGCTCTTGACAGTCGTCTGAGGAGGCCTGTAATGCTTCATGGTGCTAACTGCTAAGCACGCTACGGACTCGCTTGCTGGGAGCAGAAGCACTCATGGACTCTACACAGGTAAAGCTCCAGGGAAACTGGAAGTATACGTGGGTAAACATCCCCCCTCACATTTTCGTTTTGTCTTCGTTTGTTGATGAAAACGGAATTTATTTTCGGCAGGGGACAGAAATGTGGTGTACCTTTCAATTAGTTTTTGTCACTGTAAGGCCTCTGACGTAAGTTTTGACAAATTATTTTGTCAACAAAATTAACACTGCTATCTATCTATCTCATTTATGTATCTCTAAATGCCTATCATTGTTTAATTCCGTACAGCAGTTTTCCAGCAAACTTTTTGGCTGATGAAAATTTTCCAGACTTTCTAGACCACTGTTGACATCACAGATTAAAGTCAGGAAATATTTCAGCCTTGTGTGAGAAGATCCATCATTCTGATATATTTCCCCTCAAAGACATCAGCCAGCAGCGCAATCATTTTTTACATAACAGCTCCTCAGAAAACATAAGGTTTATGTAAACATATATAATATCCTGCAGGGGGCACCAGAACACCTGTTTTTCTTCAGTGTTGACATTTTAGGCACCTGCTCTTCCAGGCTGTCACTCACTACTGTGCTGGCTTTATAAGTGGGCGATTCAATGTGCTGGAGCATGAGGAGGAGTTTCAACTATCAATGAATGTGAAAATCTGCAGATATATATTTTCTTTGCCTTGTAATAGCTGCAGACAGTCCTTTGGAGGGAACGCAGTGAGCTGTGGCTTCCTACAGCATCCTGGAGCATGGAAAGACTTGCTGCTAAAGGTATTTTAAAGGAAGCCTCAGATCCTTCTTCCTAATGTTGGGGGTCTACAAAGTCTACAAACCCATGGAAGGTGGACATGCATGGATCATTAGCTCAGCTGTGAGCAGTTTTCAGGAATGGTCGTTGGATAAAGCTTGCTTGGTAATATAGCTTTGTTTCTTTTATATCTGAAGAGGCTTGACCACGCTCCTGGAAAACAGTTCCCTCAAAAACTTCAGTCATGAATTCATCCAATCCAATTATCTTTATTCATTCTGTCCAGTTCAATGCCACCTTGGACTTCAATGAGACTCTCCTGCTCAACAACCTCAGCAGCATTGAGTTTTGTGAGCAGGTCTTCATCAAGACCGAGGTGTTCCTGACCCTAGGCATTATCAGCTTGCTGGAGAACATCTTGGTGATCCTGGCCATCCTGAAGAACAAGAACCTCCACTCGCCCATGTACTTTTTCCTCTGCAGCTTGGCCGTGGCCGACATGCTGGTCAGCGTGTCCAACGCTTTGGAAACCATCGTCATCGCTGTGCAGAACAAATACTTGGACATTGGGGACCAGCTCCTCCAGCAGCTCGACGATGTTTTTGACTCTTTGATCTGCATTTCTCTGGTGGCTTCTATCTGCAGCCTGCTGGTGATCGCCATAGACCGCTACATCACCATTTTTTACGCCTTACGCTATCACAGCATCATGACGGTGAAGAAAGCTCTGGCCTTGATCATGGTCATCTGGGTCTCCTGCATCATCTGCGGGATCGTCTTTATCGTCTACTCCGAGAGCAAGACGGTCATCGTGTGCCTCATCACCATGTTCTTCACCATGCTTGTCCTCATGGCCACTATGTATGTCCACATGTTCCTGTTTGCCCGCCTCCATGTCAAACGGATTGCGGCCCTGCCCGTGGATGGCGTGGTGCAGCAGCGGACGTGCATGAAAGGCGCCATCACCATCACCATCCTCCTAGGGGTCTTCGTCGTGTGCTGGGCTCCTTTCTTTCTCCACCTCATCCTCATCATCTCCTGCCCCGCCAACTCCTACTGCATCTGCTACGGTGCCTACTTCAACACGTACTTAATCCTCATCATGTGCAACTCTGTCATCGACCCCCTCATCTACGCCTTCCGCAGTCTGGAGATGCGTAAGACCTTCAAGGAGATCATATGCTGCTACGGCATGAATTTTGGAAAGTGCGGTTAGAGTCCCCCCCACCCCCCTTGACACGTGCGGTTGTGTTTATGTCATTCATAAAATTCAGTCCATTTAACCATTCATGGTTAGGTCTGGTTTAGCACAGTGAAGGGTTTTTGCAAGGTCTGGCCATTTCACAAAACATGGGTTCAATTTTTAGTTCGTTTTTTTACAAATAAAATAAAATTTAATGAGTAAAGGGATAATTTCACATTGTAAAGTGCTGCATAAACTTTTGGCACTATATAAATCCTGTATAATAATAATAATAATAATTGGTAAACCTCATTAACCAATCAACAGTCACATTTCCTCATTCTGACCATCTTAAGGTGGCTGTGGGCTTGCACTGTCTTAGCATTAATGATATATTTTCACAGTATATATTTGAAAAAAAAAATGTTAACAGTTTTGGAATCAAAATAAAAAATATGAGAAATAGTTTGAGAAAATATGAATTTGAGAATAAAATAAAAGAAAAAAATGTTGATTTGCTACATTTAAGAAAAAAGGGTTTGAGAATCAAAATTTAAAGAAAACAATGTAGATTTGCTACATTTGAGAAAAATATGAGCTTCAGAATCAAAATAAAAGAAAAAAATGTTGATTTGCTACATTTAAGAAAAATATGAGCTAGATTAAAAAATAATAAAAAAAAAAATGTTGATTTGCTACATTTGAGAAAAATAGAATCAAAGTAAGATAAATATGTTGATTTGCTACATTTAAGAAAAGTAGCATCTACAGATGTGATACATTGTATTATGTTAACCCTTTGCTTATAAATAACTATTTTTAATTTGTAAACATTGTAGAATATCCTCATTTTTATTGCAGCCCAGCTTGGGCTCTTATTTGCTGATGGAAAATGTGTTTGGAATTGTTATTCCATTAAATAAATGCATGGTCCAGTCCAGCCAGATGTTTACTTGGTCTTGCGCAATGGGAAATTATGCAGCTGCTGTGGTACTACAACTCCCAGCAGTCTCTGTCTGCATGGAAAACTGAGCTGCCTCCTCCAAACAGGTTGCACTAGAGCAGCAGTTGTTTGATATAAGGGACTTCAAGTGTGGCCCCTGATGTGCCCAAGGGGCCAGACATAAAAATCTGTAAAGTAGCTGTCAGAAACTGCAGACATGCTATAGGAATTTGCTAGTGACAGGGGACATGCTTGAGGAGACAGTCTAGACGGCAGACAGATTAATCATAAAAACAATTCAACATAAAAAATGGATTGCACAGAAAAAAAAAAAAAAAAGAAAGTAATGTGAAAGAATTAAACCAAAGCCACTGAAAGACATTGTAAAGACTATTTTTTATCTCTCACTAGCTTGAGTAAGCACTTGAGATGAAAACAACACAGGCTGCAGGGGCTTCCAGGGCCACATATGTGCCAAAGGGCCACATGTGGCCCTCGAGGGCCACAGGGAGCTAAAGTCATGTATATGTCCAACTATAAAAAAAAAAAAAAGGAATTTATATGTTAAACTGGAAAAAAAAGTAATTTATATGTTTAACTGGGGAAAAAAAAAGTAATTTATATGTTTAACTGGGAAAAAAAAGTAATTTATATGTTCAACTGGAAAAAAAAATCATGTATATGTTCAACTGGAAAAAAAAAATAATTTGTATATTCAACTGCAAAAAAAAAAAGTAATTTATATGTTCAACTGAAAAAAAAAAAGTCATTTATTTGTAGCCCAGTGAATATCTTAACATTTAAAGTGGCTTAAACATTCAACCATGGAGGGTAAAATGGTTGAGCATGCTGGGTCTTGTGTTACTCCTGCCATAGGGTAGCCCAGTCTTACGTCAGGTTCTGTGCCCTGCATGCTAAATGCTACTTCACAAATATTGAAATAGAAATTTATTTTTATTTATTTACTTTTAAAGAACGTCTATTTTTGTCTTTTTGGTTACGCAGAGAAAAATGTTTATTTTATTTTTGATATTTTTGGTACATCTGACCTTCGTAGCTCGGGCTTTAGTTGCTTGTCTAGTGATCTGATTGGAGTTAATTTGACAATGGTATCTTACCACTCCACGCTATGCCTGCTGAGTGTGAAGGGATAATTTATTTTTTTTATAAGTGATTATATTTTACACTGCCAGAGAGAACTGGTATCTGTTTTGACTGTAATGTTAGGGGGTTATTGAGAAAAAAAAATGTAGTAAATGACCTCACAGTTGATTTAAGTAAATGTTGGTAGCCATACTCCTGAATCTTGGCCAAGACAGATGATGGACCCATGTGATCTATCTTCTAGAACCTCATAGACCACATCTAAGTATTTCTAATGGGGTCTGCAAAGTGGAATGCACAAAAATAGCTCTGGATGTCTTTGTAGTCCGGCCAGCCTTCTTGGCTAGGTTCCACTGAAAAAATGTGTTTAGTAAGATTACTACTAGAGTGTGCATTTGATTGAGCCATCCAGAAGCCAGTTTAGGCTGGTCATACATAATACAATTTTCTTGTTCAATTTCCTTCAAATTTACTTGCAAGAGCCTGCCTGGTTGCATACAAATTTAAAGTGTTTACGTTTGACCTCATATTTTTTAAAATTACAATACAATTCACTACAGGAGGAATCCGACAGCCCTGCTTGTTAGAGCTTACAATCTAAAAGGGAGGGTCAAGTGGTACAAAAGTTAATAACTGTGGGGGATGAGCTGATGGAGACAATACAAATACAGTTGTTAGGTGGAGGCTGGATAGTCTTCTCTGTAGAGAAAGATTTTGGTAAATCTAAAGGAAAATTGTACGAGAAAATGAATGCATGGCCAGCTTTTGAGGGGTAATCTTTAATAACTGGAAAGAACAATTTGCCAAAATGTTCCAATTTTCATTCTAAACCTGAAAGTTGATTGACCTTTCCCAAGTTGTTGTTTTTTTTTCCTAAACTTTAACTTAAAAAGGTCATCAGGACTTTGACAACCAAGTGTTGTCCTTTCATTATGACTAATAAAGCTTTGTGACTTCCCATTGAACCAACCAGAGAAAAGCTTTTGCATTTCATTTCATTTTCGTTCCATTCTATGTTCGTTGTACAATCCCAAAAAAATGTACTATAGTATCTTTCTGTTGTCTTTTCGAAAAGTCATAATTAATGACTTCCCTTCCCCAGTGTTTTTCCTGAATCCCCATGGAGATAACTCATGGTAATTGTCTTTTCAAAAAAGTTAATTTGGAACTTAATAGATAATGACCTCCCCGCTTTCCCAGTGCCTTTTCCCGAACCCCCAAGAAAAGAACTCATGGATATCCTCTTTTCAAAAAAATTCATTTGAACTCAATAGGAATAGGTGACGATGACCTCCCTGCTTCCCTGGTGCCTTCTCCCGAATCTCCAAGGAAATAACTCATGGCAATTGCCTATCAAAAAGTTCATTTGAATGGTCCAGTTAACAAATCCCAATTTGCCAAAATGTTCCAATTTTCATTCTAAACCTGAAAGTTGATTGACTTTTCGCAAGTTGTTTTTTCCTAAACTTTAACTTAAAAAGGTCATCAGGACTTTGACAACCAAGCGTTGTCCTTTCATTATGACTAATAAAGCTTTGTGACTTCCCATTGAACTAACCAGAGAAAAGCTTTTGCATTTCATTTCATTTTCATTCCATTCTATGTTCATTGTACAATCCCAAAATAATGTACTATAGTATCTTTCTGTTGTCTTTTCGAAAAGTTAGTTTGAACGTCATTAATGACTTCCCTTCCCCAGTGTTTTTCCTGAATCCCCATGGAGATAATGTAACTCATGGTAATTGTCTTATCAAAAAAGTTAATTTGGAACTTAATAGACAATGACCTCCCCGCTTTTCCAGTGCCTTTTCCCGAACCCCCAAGAAAAGAACTCATTGATATCATCTTTTCAAAAAAATTCATTTGAACCCAATAGGTGATGACCTCCCTGCTTCCCTGGTGCCTTCTCCCGAATCCCCAAGGAAATAACTCATGGTAATCGCCTATCAAAAAGTTCATTTGAATGTCCCAGTTAACAAATCCCATGGAAGTAATCCACGGTAACCCCCAACGTGTTATTTTATCCCCGAGACTTGATCAAAATGAATCTGAAGATGCCATTTGCTGGGAGTCCTATCATTATCATAGTGCCAAGGCAAATAAGTCTTTAGAAGTGTTTGTAAAACTGATGCGTGGATAAAAATTTTATGGAAGTATTCAATTATTTATCACGCCTGGAGGGAAAAAAAAGATGAAAAATCACAATTTCAAAGTGCCTCGTGTGTAGCTGAATCTATGAGCGCTGAGTTCATTATCAACCCCCCATGAGATGTAGCCTTCAGGACCTCGTTGACAGATATTAGACTTATTACCGAACCATCTGTATTCTCTTGACAACGCCAACAACTTGTAATGCTCGAAAAGGTCCCGCTGAGTGAAGAGGGTACCAATGACAAGGGAGAGACAGGCAGGAATTATCTCCGCCACCCTTCATGACTAAGTATCTCATGTCTTATGCGTTGGCTAAGCGTGGGCGCCTTCGACTTGTGTAAATTGCATAAACCAAGTCGTGTCTTTTCTTCTCAAGGTGTGAATGGGATTCTTGGGGTTTCGGATCAGGTTTATTGCAAACACTTTCATCATCTTGTCATTGGAAGACCACCTTGACCAAGAAAAGGATCTCGCTGTTTCTTTTTAAGCGCATGTTGAATGCCATTCTCGCCAACAGAGGTCGTGTGTTTGTTCTGAAGAGAAAGAACTCCTCAATGATTCTTCTTGTTCTAATTTCTTTACCAGCTTTTCAAATAAGTTAGACTTTTGTAGGCCAGCAATGGACAGCTCAAGGAACTTCTAATGGCCATATCCTGGACAGTCAGATATTGGGGTGAATTCTTAGAGCTGTAATGGGGAAGTCAATATGGGAAATGTATTTAAAGGGGTATATAACATTGAAAGATGGCTTCAGAGGTTTGTTGTGCTTGAGTTAGGTTACCGGTTAATTTGGTCATAGAGAATTAATGATATTCGTATTGAACTGCATTCAGACTAATGAAGCATGTGCATGTGCAAAGACCATGTGTTGCACTTGCCGTGCCATTCATTGTTAGTGGCGCTCCAAAGAGGGTGCACAAAGCGCAAAAACGTGCATGACCATCTTTTCTGAGTCTGTCACATGTAGGACAGCCAATTTAAAGGAATGAGCTGCCCTTAACAAGAGGGGTGGCAATGTGAAAAACACGCACATGCGCAACACCTACGCACTACAGTAGTGTGAATGGGGGCTTAAACTTGAGCTATGTAGTCACACATATGGGTGTGGTAAATGCAGGCTGTGGTGAACCTTAGTAACTGAACCAGAACACTCCAACCTTTCAAAATAAACATATGATGGGTGTCATTGCTGTTTTATTTTGATGAGATCTCTGTGTTGAGTTCCTGGGTCTGTACATCTGCTGTGCCCATTATGAGGGGTTCCCACCATCCCTGTGCTGGGTTCCTGGGTCTGTTCACCTGCTGTGCCCATTATGAGGGGTTCCCACCATTCCTGTGCTGGGTTCCTGGGTCTGTACACCTGCTGTGCCCATTATGAGGGGTTCCCACCATCCCTGTGCTGGGTTCCTGGGTCTGTTCACCTGCTGTGCCCATTATGAGGGGTTCCCACCATTCCTGTGCTGGGTTCCTGGGTCTGTTCACCTGCTGTGCCCATTATGAGGGGTTCCCACCATCCCTGTGCTGGGTTCCTGGGTCTGTTCACCTGCTGTGCCCATTATGAGGGGTTCCCACCATCCCTGTGCTGAGTTCCTAGGTCTGTACACCTGCTGTGCCCATTATTAGGGGTCCCCACCATCCCTGTGCTGAGATCCCAGGTCTGTACACCTGCTGTGCCCTTTATTAGGGGTCCCCATTATCCCTGTGCTGAGTTCCTGGGTCTGTTCACCTGCTGTGCCCATTATGAGGGGTTCCCACCATTCCTGTGCTGGGTTCCTGGGTCTGTACACCCACTGTGCCCATTATGAGTGGTCCCACCATCCCTGTGCTGAGATGCTGAGTCTGTACACCGGCTGTGATCATTATGAGGGGTTCCCACCATCCCTGTGCTGAGTTCCCGGGTCTTTACACCTGCTGTACCCATTATTAGGGGTTCCCACCATCCCTGTGCTGAGTTCCTGGGTCTGTACACCTGCTGTGCCCATTATTAGGGGTCTCCACCATCCCTGTGCTGAGATCCCAGGTCTGTACACCTGCTGTGCCCTTTATTAGGGGTCCCCAGGGCCGGATTAACAGCATCATGGGCTTGGTGCTGAGGATTTTGAAGGGCCTTAAGGGCCGTGCCTTGCCATGCACCCAGAGGAGGAAGGGTGCAGCCATGCATGCCTAATTCAACATGGGATGCTGTCTCTGAAGCCCATAAACACATCCATGCATCGCCAACTGTCCCTCCTTGTCCGGCCTTCACGCTGTGTGGGGAGGTTCTGAGGGTGCTGCCTGGGGAAGCGAGCATAGAAGCCAGACTTCTGTGTTTACAAGTGACAGAAGAGCGGTAACAGTGAATATGGCCAACCCGGGGCCTATATAAAAGGTAGGGGCCTGGAGCTGCAGCTCCAATAGCCCCTACATTAATCTGGCCCTGGGGGTCCCCATTATCCCTGTGCTGAGTTCCTGGGTCTGTACACCTGCTGTGCCCTTTATGAGGGGTTCCCACCATCCCTGTGCTGAGTTCCTGGGTCCGTACACCTGCTGTGCTCATTATGAGAGGTTCCCACCATACCTGCTCGGTTTTTAGTTATAGAGATGAACAGAGTCTGGAATCCCAGCAAGGAGATCTCACTGTTGGAGCACAAATAAAAAGTCCG
The DNA here is from genome assembly GCF_965119305.1 of Pelophylax lessonae. Lineage (NCBI taxonomy): Eukaryota > Metazoa > Chordata > Amphibia > Anura > Ranidae > Pelophylax > Pelophylax lessonae. The sequence continues at coordinate 219,698,066 of NC_138778.1, forward strand.
GGGCAGAGTCTCCCTGCCAAACTTCACCCACCACTAAAATATAATTTTTGAGTGGACTGGCACCTCGATTACTTTGGGTGTTGTAATACTTGAAACTTGTACAATAAGACTTGGAGCCAGAGAAATATGTCAACAGCTTCAATGTGCCACCATCCATCCAATGCGGCTTTCTGGTGCTGGAGGGACTAGGCTTTTTAAAGGGACCTGCCACCCAGCACTGGGGGTTGTTGTTGTTTCAGTCCCAGCACTGGTGCTAGTCCTGGGGCAGATCCCACCCCTGAAGCATCACACAATCATATGACTGCCCTGGAACCAGCCTTGTGCCCTGGAGCCTGAAACATTGGATGGCAATCATGGCAGGAAACAGCCGTCAGACTCATGGCTGCTTCTCTTAAAAAGATATTTGTGTATTTTATCAGTTGTCTGAAAAACATATTCATATTTATTATATTTTAAAATATAAACTGATATTTAAAATTAAAAAAAAAACATGAAAAGTATACAATATAGCGAAAATAAACATGTATGTATGTATGATGATAAAACATCTACCTCCAAGATGTCCCAGCTATCAACCTTGTGTGGGTGGGGTTAATTGAAAGTGGGAGTGGTCTTTGGCAACTGTGGGTGGGCTGAAAGGGGTCCGGGTAGTCAGGGACAAACAAGAAAATGTTTACATTTTCCAATAATTAAAGTGGATTTTTTTGTCATTTTTTGGATAGAACCAGAAATGGTTAAAATATGCAAAGTATTTACAACATGTAGGGGGGTATGTTTAATACAGAGCCATGTGTCTTGTGAAATCGTTCTGTGCAGATGGGGGTAAAATCAAATGTTACTTGGCTATTTTCTCTCTAGGTTTAATGGGTGAATCAGGGAAATATCACATTATCGCCACTAGATGGAGCTGACGATCATAGTAATAAGTGTTTATTTCCTAGGAAAATATCACATTATGGTCACTAGATGGAGCTGACAATCATAATAAATAAGTGCTCATTTCCTAGGACAATTCCACATTATAGCCACTAGATGGAGCTGACGACCCTAGTAAATAAGTGTTTACTTCCTATGACAATTCCACATTATAGCCACTAGATGGAGCTGACAAACCTAGTAAATAAGTGTTTATTTCCTAGGACAATTCCACATTATGGTCACTAGATGGAGCTGACGATCATAGTAAATAAGTGTTTATTTCCTAGGACAATTCCACGTACAGCCACTAGATGGCGCTGACGAACATAGTAAATAAGTGTTTATTTCCTAGGACAATTCCACGTACAGCCACTAGATGGCGCTGACAAACATAGTAAATAAGTACTTATATCCTATTGAATGGGATGGACACTGCTCCCACTCAGCCCACGGTATATAAAAATGAGGAAAGGCCTCAGCCTATGCTTCTCCACAAACCATGCCCTCTGACGCTTTTTGACACATTTCACCCCACCCGTCTGGCTTAGTCATAGAGGTTCTCTATAAGCCCTGGTGGGCAGGATGAAATGCGTTGGAGGATGTGATTTGAGGAGAAGCCGTTCCTCATTTTTATCTCACATGGGCTGAATGGGGGGGGGGGGGGGGGTGTCCATTCCATTTGCTTTGATGGTCAGCTCTATCTAGAGGCCATAATGTGGAATTGTACTAGGAAATAAACACTTATTTACTATGATCGTCAGCTCCATCTACTGGCCATAATGTGGAATTGTCCTAGTAAATAGGTGCTTATTTTCTTATGATCATCAGCTCCATCTAGTGACCATAATGTGGAATTGTCCTAGGAAATAAGTGTTTATTTTCTTTTGATCTTCAGCTCCATCTAGTGGCCATAATGTGGAATTGTCCTGGAAATAAACACTTATTTACTATGATTGTCATCTCCCTCTAGTGGCCATAATGTAGAATTGTCCTAGTAAATAGGTGTTTATTTTCTTATGATCTTCAGCTCCATCTAGTGACCATAAAGGAATTGTCCTAGGAAATAAACACTTATTTACTATGATCGTCAGCTCCATCCAGTGGCCATAATGTGGAATTGTCCTAGTAAATAAGTGTTTATTTTCTTATGATTGTCAGCTCCATATCTAGTGACCATATTGTGGAATTGTCCTAGGAAATAAACTCTTATTTAATATGATTGTCAGCTCCATCCATTGGCCATAATGTGTTTATTGTCCTAGTAAATAGGTGTTTATTTTCTTATGATCATCAGCTCCATCTAGCTACCATAATGTGGAATTGTCCTAGGAAATAAGTGTTTATTTTCTAATGATCTTCAGCTCCATCTAGTGGCCATAATGTGGAATTGTCCTAGGAAAAAAAAAACACTTATTTACTATGATCGTCAGCGCCATCTAGTGGCCATAATGTGGAATTGTTCTAGGAAATAAACACTTATTTACTATCATCATCAGTTCCATCTAGTGGCCATAATATGGCTTTTTAATCCCATTCTATTACATGTGATTTCTTGGATCAATATAGCAAGACGCCGGCACCCCCTCTCCTACAATCAAAGGGAAGGATTTGTTTTTTAGATTGAGCGGCGCTCCAAGCTTTACATGTATTTCCTTTGATCATCATCTCCGGATAGTGGCCAGTATTTTCCTGATTGACTCACATTTTTTAAATAAATGACTAACATTCGACCTGGAAAGAAAGTAACCTAATAACATTCGATTTTGAACCCATTCACCTAGAACAAACGTAAATGCAGTTTTACAAGAAGAATAGCTCTGCATTTATTTATTTTTTTTAAATACCCTATAATTTGTAACTCTTTGGAATGGCTGTCAGGCTGGGACTTGTAGTCCGACAGCACCCTTCAGATTGCCATTCACCCCTTTTGTTTTTTTTTCGAATAATTCTTCGATAAATAATTTCTGAAGGATCCTATTCAGTGCAGATTCGTGATGAGGAAGACACAAAGTTCTCATCATCACAGAGATTATAATTCACTCTTTGTGTAATTTGTAGCTGGTAAAGAACGGTTTATTCTGATTCCGTCTGTCATATTTCATCAATTCTTATCATTGTTCTCTATGGACTGTTTACAATTTGATTTCTGCTGTCCTACATCAATAACTACACTGCCTGTACACCTCGAATGTATTGCATTCGTTCCCTTTTGGTCTTTTAAAGTAGATCTCAACCCCAGATCATAATATGGTCCTGATTACCAAACCTAAAATGTGGTTGCTGCATTCGTTTTCTTTTTTTTTTTTTTCAGGCTAAGGGCAAGGTCTGTTATGTAAACTACAAATCCTCCCACCTCCTATGTAATGGATGAGGTGTTTATAGTACTGAAGGAGGTGTTTGTAGTCTTGGGTGACAACACTGCACCTTCTTAGATACAATAAAGTGAGAGTTGTCACCATAAGACAGGAAGTGTAATAGGCAGGATCAAAAAAAAAAAAACCTGCTGATCCTGCCAGTAACACTTCCTGTCTTATGGTGACAACTCTTACTGTATTGAACCTAAGAAGGTGCAGTGTTGTCACCCAAGACTACATATTTCCTCCCCCCCTCCTTCCAAGTAATAGAGGAGGTGCTTATAGTTATGAATGAGGTTTTTGTAGTCTTGGGTGACAACACTGCACCTGCTTGGATACAATACAGTGACAGTTGTCACCCAAGACTACAAATTCTCCCCACCTTCCATGTAATTGAGGAGGTGCTTATAGTTATGAATGAGGTTTTTGTAGTCTTGGGTGACAACACTGCACCTGCTTGGATACAATACAGTGACAGTTGTCACCCAAGACTACAAATTCTCCCCACCTTCCATGTAATTGAGGAGGTGCTTATAGTTATGAATGAGGTTTTTGTAGTCTTGGGTGACAACACTGCACCTGCTTGGATACAATACAGTGACAGTTGTCACCCAAGACTACAAATTCCCCCCACCTTCCATGTAATGGAGGAGGTGTTTATAGTACTGAAGGAGGTGTTTGTAGTCTTGGGTGACAACACTGCACCTTCTTAGATACAATACAGTAAGAGTTGTCACCATAAGACAGGAAGTGTAATAGGCAGGATCAGCAGGATTTTTTTTTGACCTGGTGATCCTACCAGTAACACTTCCTGCCTCACAGTGACAACTCTCTCTGTATTGTATCTAAGAAGGTGGAGTGTTGTCACCCAAGACTACAAACACCTCCTTCAATACTACAAACCCCTCCTCCATTACATGGAAGGTGGGGGGGGATTTGTATTCTTGGATGACAACACTGCACCTTCTTAAAAATACAGTGAGAGTTGTCACCATAAGACAGAAGTAATACTGACAGGATCAGCAGTTTTTTGTTTTTTTTTTTGACCTGGTGATTCTGCCTTAAACACTTCCTGTCTTATAGTGACAACACTCACTGTATTGTATCTAAGAAGTTGTCACCCAAGACTACAAACACTCTCTTTATTACTACAAACACCTCCTCCATTACACCAAAGGTGGGGGGAATTTGTGGTCATGGGTGACAACTCTTACTTTATTGTATTTAAGAAGGTGCAGTGTTGTCACCCAAGACTACAAACACCTCCTCCATAACTATATGCACCTCCTCCGTCACATGGAAGGAGGGGGGAGGAAATATGTAGTCTTGGGTGACAACACTGCACCTTCTTAGGTACAATACAGTGAGAGTTGTCACCATAAGACAGGAAGTGTTACTGGCAGGATCAGCAGATTTTTTTTTTTTTTTTGACCTGGTAATCCTGCCTATAACACTTCCTGTCTTATAGTGACAACTCTCACTGTATTGTATCTAGGAAGGTGCAGTGTTGTCACCCAAGATTACAAACACTCCCTTTATTACTACAAACACCTCCTCCATTACACCAAAGGTGGGGGGAATTTGTGGTCATGGCTGACAACTCACACTTTATTGTATTTAAGAAGGTGCAGTGTTGTCAACCAAGACTACAAACACCTCCTCCATAACTATAAGCACGTCCTCCGTTACATGGAAGGTGGAGTAAATATGTAGTCTTGTGTGACAACACTGCACCTTCTTAGATACAATACAGTGAGAGTTGTCACCATAAGACAGGAAGTGTTACTGGCAGGATCAGCAGATTCTTTTTTTTTAACCTGGTAATCCTGCCTGGAACACTTCCTGTCTTTTAGTGACAACTCTCAGTGTATTGTATCCAAGAAGGTGGAGCGTTGTCACCCAAGACTACAAACACCTCCTTTTATTACTACAAACACCTCCTTTTATTACTACAAACACCTCCTCCATTACACCAAAGGTGGGGGGAATTAGTGGTCATGGGTGACAACTCACACTGTATTGTATCTAGGAAGGTGCAGTGTTGTCACCCAAGACTACAAACACCCCCTTTTATTATTACAAATACCTCCTCCATTACATGGAAGCTGGGGGGAATTTGTTGTCTTAGGTGACAACACTCACTGTTTTGTATCCAAGAAGGTGCAGTGTTGTCACCCACGACTACAAACACCTCCTGCAAGACTTCAAGCACCTCTTCCTTACATGGAAGGTGGGGGAGGGATTTGTAGTCTTGGGTGACAACACTGCACCTTCTTGGAAAATGTTACTGGCAGGATCAGCAGCCTTTTTTTTTTTTTGCTGATTCTGCCAGTAACACTTCCTGTACTAGGGTGACAACGCTCACTCACCATCGGACAACAGAAACAGGACAGGACTACTGGAAACCCTTCCTTTGTCATCTTGTACCAAGGAACCGTAATCCTCAGAACATCATGATCTTACATTTGCAGTTGGGGCTCAACTGCCTGTTTTTACCACCCCCTGGTGGCTAGAGGTGCCGTGGCCCCGTATGATGGGCAGCACCCGGCTCATTCAGGTGCAGATGGTTGCAGCTCAGTGGTGCGGGCTTTAGGTGGCGAGAAGGTGACATATGGCCTGTCAAATGCCTTCTAAAAAGCTTTTCACCATGGATTGCTTTTCAGAACACAAGTGTGAGTGAGCCCCAATCAGAGTGCAGCATGGGCGGAGAGCATATGAGATTATTAGCTCACAGGATTTCTGGCAGGATCAACAGGTATTTTCTGCTCTTATCAATAAAATACTTTCAATGGTTATATTTAACAGAGACAAAAAGAGCAAATAGAAGGTAAAAGTTACAATGTAATAATAATCTGACTGTGCAGAAGATAAAAGTTACAATGTAATAATAATCTGACTGTGTTAAAAGAAATCTGACTGTGTTAAAGGTCTGTGTGCAGGAGCAGAGCAGCAACCTCCTGACTCCACCCCTCGCCCCCCCCCCCCTTTATAGAAGTGGAAGGGGCGTAGGGCAGGCAGCCCAAATGTGAGAGAGTAAAATGATAACTGCCTTGTTTCCTTGAAAATATCCAATGTCTGGAATGCTGGGAATCACCACTGATGTTTGTACCAGGCTTTTACAAAGAGGCATTTTTGCTTATTCAAAAAATAAAAAAATTACAAAAAAAAAAAACACTTGTCCTATCTTGTCTGTTGATGTTATTTCTTGCATTTAGACAAAAATACCGCGATTAACCACTTCACCACTAAGCCTATTTTTGACACTTTTTGTTTACAAGTTAAAATCAGTATTTTTTGGCTAAAAAACTACGTAAAACCCCCAAACATTACATATATATATATTAGCAAAGAATCTGGAGAATAAAATGGCGATCTTTGCAATATTTTTTGTCAGGCGGTATTTGCGCAGCGGTCTTTCAAACGCCATTTTTTTTGGAAAAATTAAGAAAAATAACATTCCACTGCATTTAAAAAAAAACGAAACGAAACAAAAAAGTTAGCCTTTTTTCTTGTATTGTGAAAAATGATGTCATGCCGAGTAAATAGATACCCAACATGTTACGGTTTAAAATTGCGCACACCTGCGGAATGGCGACAAACTACGGTCAAACAAATCTCCATAGGCGAAGCTTTAAAAAAATTTAACGTTTACCAGTTTAGAGGTAGAGTGTAGCTCTTTTTTTTAAATTATTGCTCACGCTCTGGCGGTCGCGGCGATACCTCATATGTGTGGTTTGAACAGTGATTTCATTTGCGGCGCAAATTCCATATACGTTTTCTTTCGTGCGCGAGCTAAAGGCGACGGGGGCGGCTACATTTTTTTTTTTCCTATTTATTTAATTTTTTTTTCAAATTTTAACACAGGTTTTTTTTTAAAAAAATCTGTTCACTTTTATTGCTGTCACAAGCAATGTAAACATCTCTTGTGACAGCAATATGTAGTGACGGGTACTCTTTATGGAGGGATCGAGGATCTAAAAGACCCCAAACCTCTCCACTGCACTTCCATGTATTCAAAACGCCGAAAACGGCATTTTTGAATACAGTCACTTTTTGAATCTGCCGCCTTTAGCAGCAGAGTAACCCGGACGTGACGTCATGGACGCCGCCTCTGGGTTACGTCATCGGAGCCCCGATCAAAGCCGCTTCCGGCTTTGATCAGGACTCCATCCAGCCGGCTGGGTGCTCGGGTCTCCCGGTGGGACGGGAGACCCGGGCAAAGCCACGGAAGGCGGCGGGAGCGGGGGACGTCCCCTTCCACTCGGCAGGGTAACGATCGAGCGGCTCCCGAGCTGCATCGGTAGTTACCGCCGGAAAGCCGACCGCCAGCTCTAAAAAATGGTACTGGGGTGATGCCTCTAGCTAGAGGCATCACCCCGGTACAACCACGCAAAGTCAGCCGACGTAGGTCTACGTCGCTAGACGTTAAGTGGCTAACTGGCCATAATCCCAATTTAGAACAACAAAAAAACACAATCTAAGAGATAGTTGGACTTTAAAAGGGCCAACCTGGAAGGATGGTCACAATTCACAAATAGAGCCACAATATTTTCATATAAAAGACATATTTATTATATCAAAAAAATAAAAGAAACAACTTTACATGTAGACATATATAAAAACATTTGTAGAAACACGCTCCCAGTGGGAACGCTGATATAATGATACCAAGTGGGTAACAGTGGTCTCTGTTGAGAACAGTCTAGAGGTCCCCAGTAAGCCGACGTGTTTCGCACTAAGGCTTCCTCAGGGACAGAGAGACCATAAAGATCACTATTCCCATGAAGTCAGGGGCACGGCATAACATGTCTCGGGGCAGGCGTCAGGACTATGTATGGCAGGGGCGGTCACATCATATGGTATCTATATAAAAAAATATGCATCACCATAGAACCATCGCAGGACTGGAGAGTAGGAGTATCCGAGTATCGGATCACTCTGTCAGGTAATAGAATGCCCTCCTAAAGCCACAACGTCTAGCGTCCAACAAAGAGGTCTTATCCCCTGAAGGTATGGTTTATATTTGAGACCAAACGTGACTATATACCTCGACTCACACATTCATCCTTACAGGGCAGATGGTTGGTGCCAAGTTCATAAATCCCAGGATACAGGGATATCAGGGGCTCCCCTCATAGTTGTGTCCTCCAGAGATGCCTGCCACCAGAGATGCCTGCATTGTAAAAAAATAAGGAATTGCAGCCAAAAATAACAAAATAACAAGATAACAGCGGTATTGCCCCATTAGAAGATAAAATAACAAAACCAGCTTTTGCTGCAATATTCATTGTCAACACAGACATCCCCAGTCTGATGGCCAGCACCATTCAACAAGCAGTTGCTGTAATTTTACCTTTCAAACCCCCTGTAGAACTTTTTTCTGCCACTAGATGTCCTCAGTCTTATGGCCAGCACCATTCAACAAGCAGTTGCTGTAATTTTACCCTTCAAACCCCCTGTAGTACTTTATTTTTGCCACTAGATGTCCTCAGTCTGATGGCGGCACCACTCAAACAGCATTTGCTGTAATTTTAACCTTCAATCCCCCTGTAGTACTTTTTTCTGCAGCTAGATGGCCTCAGTCTGATGACCAGCATCATTAAACCCACTTACTCTAAACTCAGATTGTCGTGGACCCACCCCCAGTCTGTGATTGGATAGTGAAAAGGGAAGCAGCACAGTGATGAGGTAATCTGTCACTCTGATCTCTCCTCCTATCAGAAAGCTCATTTGTCAGCACAGGAACCGATTGGCTCTTGTGGTGCTTCCTCCACTCACGTTCAAGCTCTGTTGTACAGAGCCTGCAAAAAACTGATACCAAGTCAGGTACTTACACTTCCCACTTCCTCTGAACACAACCCGGATGAGCCCCCAACCTGTGTCTGGCCAGTGAAACAAGCAGCACAGTGAAGGTCTCATTTCTCTGTCACTCTGATCTCTCCTATCTGCAAGCTTCTTTCTCAGCACATGAAGTGATTGGCTCCTTGTGATGCTTCTTCCTCTAACATTTAAGCTCTGCTGTACAGGGCTTGCAAAAGACTGATACCAAATTAGATTCAGGTACATTACAATGCCCACTTCTTCTGAACCCATCCCGGACGAGCCCGCAACCCGTTTCTGGCAAGCAAAAGAATCAGCACAGTGAAGAGCTTGTTTTTCTATCACTCTGATCTCTCCTCCTATCAGCAACCTCCTTTCTCAGCACATGAAGTGATTGGCTCCTTGTGATGCTTCTTCCTCTAACATTTAAGCTCTGCTGTACAGGGCTTGCAAAAGACTGATACCAAATTAGATTCAGGTACATTACAATGCCCACTTCTTCTGAACCCATCCCGGGCGAGCCCCCAACCCGTTTCTGGCAAGCAAAAGAATCAGCACAGTGAAGAGCTTGTTTTTCTGTCACTCTGATCTCTCCTCCTATCAGCAACCTCCTTTCTCAGCACATGAAGTGATTGGCTCCTTGTGATGCTTCTTCCTCTAACATTTAAGCTCTGCTGTACAGGGCTGGCAAAAGACTGATACCAAGTTAGATTCAGGTACATTACACTGCCCCCTTCCTCTGAACCCATCCCGGACGAGCCCCCAACCCGTGTCTGGCCAGCGAATGAAGCAGCACAGTGAAGAGCTTGTTTCTCGGTCACTCTGAGCTCTCCTCCTATCAGCAACCTCCTTTGTCAGCACATGAACTAATTGGCTCCTTGTTACACAGGGACTGCAAGAGGTGAAATTCAGCCACGTATATGGCTTGCATTAAAAAAAACAACACATATTTATTGTTTTCTTAATGATTATAGAGCTGACTTCATTTGTGTATTTTTTATCCCCCTGAGATTTTGCATCAATCTCTAAGCAGAATGTATTCCTATCATATGAAGACCTTAATGATGTGTATAAAAGAAAAAAGAATATCAACCCAAAAATTGTTTTTAGGTTTTGGTCAGGGTAGGAAAGGGTGAAGGTAGGTATTTGGTGGCCTTGAGAGCAAGGGTGACCAGAAGCACCACTTCCAGGATTGGTGTGTAGAAGACATAAGCGATACATGTGCTCCTGGGCCTGAAACTATTTAGCAGGGTGACAACGCTGCAGTGATTTCATTGCAGGGGAATCAGCGTTGTCACCCTATTGAAGGCAGTCCCAGGCAGTGCCGGTGTTGTAAAATTTTGTCGGACCCGTGAAAAAATTGGACCTCGTCACTTCCGGCTGGTGCGAGCCCTGGTGTGCATGCGCACATGGTCCGAGGAAATTCTAAGACTTGGCGAACAGCTGATTGAGAGGAGGAGGGGCTGAGGTGGGACGCACACACCGCCGCAGGAAAATTGCTGTCACGGGCGAACCAAAGCTGCTAGAGACCCCAAAATTATATCGCAGGTAGCCAAGACGCTCCCCTATAGCTGATAGTAATTTGGGGTCTCGGGGATGAAAGGGCGTGGAGCAGTGACCCCGTGGGTCTCGGGGATGAAAGGGTGCGGAGCAGTGACCCAGAGAATCTAGCACATATGGTTCGCCTGTGACAGCAATTTTCCCGCGGCGGTGTGTGCGTCCCACCTCAGCCCCTCCTCCTCTCAATCAGCTGTTCTCTAAGTCTTAGAATTTCCTCGGACCATGTGCGCATGCGCACCGGGGCTCGCACCAGCCGGAAGTGACGAGGTCCGGAATTTTCATGGGTCCGATAAAATTTTAGCACACAGGGACAAGGTCATCCAGTGCCCAGGGCAAGGATCCCAAACTGTGCCCCCCTTCCCTTAGGGTTAGGGTCAAGGTGCCCCCATCCCTGCAATAAACTATTGCGCCATGGGGCAACCGTCCCTCCTGCCCACCCTTGTCCTGGCCCTGGTCCCAGGCACTGGTAGGATTTCCTGGTATTTTTCAAAATTTGAAGAGCTTGCTTGATCTTTTCATTGAGATCTTTTTATGCACACCTAGGTGTAATTACACACAGGTTAGCTATCATTAAAAATGGTGCTGATCCACATCGGAGTGATACGCTATCTATGTTTTTGTATATATCAACACATATTATTGGCACTGTTGACAATAACGGAGTGGTTCTAGAAAATACCACATTATGGCCACTAGATGAATCTGGGAACCATGATCATCAGCTCCATCTAGTGGCCATATTGTGGTATTTTCTCAATCTACTCAATTCTTAATCAATTTATTACCTTCGATCTGTGGAGGAAATAGAACTAAAAAACAAAATAACATACAGAAGGTATGAATCCAGCCTCATCGCCTCTTTGACAAGGCTGCCTAATGTACCCAAACACACCAAAAACGGTGCGTGCACAATTATTTGCAAAACAGCTCACCATAATGAACGGTGATACATTATCATGCGCTGTGTGGATAACGTGCACTTTTGTGCATTGCGGTACTGGTGCATACCGCAGAGAAACAGGGTGGTTCCAGACTTAATGTTCAGTGTTTACGCTAGGCAAAAACTGGAAGCACAGTGGAGTGCCCCTTTAAATCCCCCGCTACAGGTCTAGGAATTTATAAAACATACAGTACTGTGCAAAAGTTTTAGGCAGGTGTGAGAAAATGCTGTAAATGAAGAAAGCTTTCAGAAATAGAAGTGTCAATAGTTTATTTTTAATCAATTAACAAAATGAAAAGTAAATGAACAGAACAGAAATCCAAACCTGATCCATATTTGGGGTAACCCCCCCCCCCTTTCCCCTGTTTCCCCTTGCCTTCTTCAATGTAGACTTAAACACAATTGTAAAAGGAACTCGGCAGGTAGGTTGTTCCAGACATCTTGGAGAACTAAGCACAGATCTTCTGTGGATGTCGGCTGCCTCAAATCCTTCTGTCTCTTTATGTCATCCCAGACAGACTCCATGATGGTGAGATCAGGGCTCTGTGGGGGCCAAACCATCACTTCCAGGACTCCTTGTTCCTCTTTACACTGAAGATAGTTCTTAATGACATTGGCTGTATGTTTGGGGCGATTGTTCTGCTGAAGAGTAAATTTGGGGCCTCCCTGATGGTATGGAATGATGGCTAAGAATCTGCCTGCATTTCTCAGCATTAAGGACACCATTGATTGGCCAAAGTTGAGGAGCATAGACCCAGTGGTCAGCTAAAGAAACCTAATGCAGTAAATGAAAGACACATCATGCTTACTTCCCTTCCACATCGGAAGATGTCCTGCAGTTCCATCAGCACAGAACTGGCTAAAACCAGTGGGGCGAAGGTACACCCATCTACTGTCTGGAGAAGTCAGGCCTTCATGGAAGAATTGCGCCCAAAAAGCCACCATGCCTCTGATGTTAAAAGCCACCATGCCATTCAACTATGCAGGAAAACATAGGAACTGGTGTGCAGAAAAATGGCATCAGGTGCTCCATTCACAGAAATGTAGCCCCAAACTTGCAAGGAACCTTCACCTTGCTTCACAGTTGCCTGCAGACACTCATTATTGTACCGCTCTCCAGCCCAACAAACTGTCTCCTGCTACAGCCAAATATTTCAAGTTTTGACTCATCAGTCTAGAGCACCTGCTGTCATTTTCCTGCACCCCAGTTCCTATGCATGGTTGAGTCCCTTAGCCGTGTTTCCACATCGGAAGTATGGTGGTTTTTTGGATGAAATTCTTCCATGAAGACCACGTCTGGCCAAACGTCTCCGGACAGTAAATGGGTGTACCCGGGTCACACTGGTTTCCTCCAGTTCTGTGCCAATTGCACTTCTGATAATTTTCAGATGTGGAAGGGAAGTAGGCATGATGTGTCTTTCATCTGCTGCATTGTTTCCTTGGCTGACCACTGCGTCTATGCTCCTCAACGTTCTCAGGTCAATGGTGCCCTCAATGCTCAGAAATACAGGCAGATACCTATCCATCATGCCATACCATCAGGGAGGCGTTTGATTGGCCCCAAATTTATTCTGCAGCAGGAAAAACAGGCCAAACATACAGCCAATGTCTGTTGGGTTTCCTGCATACACTGTATTGTCAAAAGTATTGGGACACCTGCCTTTACACGCACATGAACTTTAATGGCACCCCAGTCTTAGTCCGTAGGGTTTAATATAACATTGGCCCACTCTTTGCAGCTATAACAGCTTCAACTCTTCTGGGAAGGCTGTCCACAAGGTTTAGGAGTGTGTCTATGGGAATATTTGACCATTCTTCCAGAAGTGCATTTGAGAGGTCAGGCACTGATGTTGGATGAGAAGGCCTGGCTCACAGTCTCCGCCCTAATTAATATCAAAGGTGTTCTCTCTGCATTCTGTGCAGGCCAGTCAAGTTCCTCCACCCCAAAGAACTAAGGGGCCAAGCCCAACCCCTGAAAAAAAAACACACTATAATCCCCCCCACCAAATGTTTTGGACCAGTGCACAAAGCAAGGTCCATAACAGTGGCGGCTGGTGCTCAAAATTTTTGGGGGGGGGGCGCAAAAAGAAAAATGTAATAGGTATTGCTTCGCGTCAAAAAACGCAGTAAAAAATTGCGTGACTCTGAAGTCATGGTACAGGCATGGCACAGGTGATGGTATAGGCATGGCATAGGTGATGGTACAGGCATGGCACAAGTGATGGTACAGGAGATGGTATAGGCATGGCACAGATATGGTATAGGCATGTCACAGGTCATGGTACAGGAGATGGTATATGCCCCCTTTCAATGCAGTGACCAGCGTACATGCCCCCTTTCAATGCAGAGACCAGGGTGCGTGCCCCCTTCAATACAGAGTTCAGCGTGTGTGCCCCCTTCAATGCAATGAACATTGTGCTGTGCCCCCTTCAATGCAATGAACACTGTGCTATGCCCGCTTCAATGCAATAAACACTGTGCTGTGTCCCCACAATGCAGAGTTCAGCGTGCATGCCCCCTTCAATGCAACTGTGCTGTGCCCCCTTCAATGCAATGAACAATGTGCTGTGCCCCCTTTAATGCAATAAACACTGTGCTGTGCCCCCTTCAATGCAATAAACACTGTGCTGTGCCCCCTTCAATGCAATGAACACTGTGCTGTGCCCCCACAATGCAGAGTTAGCGTGCATGCCCCCTACAATGCAACTGTGCTGTGCCCCCTTCAATGCAATGAACAATGTGCTGTGCCCCCTTCAATGCAATAAACACTGTGCTGTGCCCCCTTCAATGCAATGAACACTGTACTGTGCCCCCACAATGCAGAGTTCAGCGTGTGTGCCCCCTTCAATGCAACTGTGCTGTGCCCCCTTCAATGCAATGAACACTGTGCTGTGCCCCCACAATGCAATAAACACTGTGCTATGCCCCCTTCAATGCAATAAACACTGTGCTGTGCCCTCTTCAATGCAATGAACACTGTGCTATGCCCCCTTCAATGCAATAAACACTGTGCTGTGCCCCCTTCAATGCAATAAACACTGTGCTGTGCCCCCTTCAATGCAATGAACACTGTGCTGTGCCCCCACAATGCAATAAACACTGTGCTGTGCCCCCTTCAATGCTATAAACACTGTGCTGTGCCCCCTTCAATGCAATAAACACTGTGCTGTGCCCCAACAATGCAGAGTTCAGCGTGCATGCCCCCTTCAATGCAACTGTGCTGTGCCCCCTTCAATGCAATAAACACTGTGCTATGCCCCCTTCAATGCTATAAACACTGTGCTGTGCCCCCTTCAATGCAATAAACACTGTGCTGTGCCCCAACAATGCAGAGTTCAGCGTGCATGCCCCCTTCAATGCAACTGTGCTGTGCCCCCTTCAATGCAATGAACACTGTGCTGTGCCCCCACAATGCAGAGTTCAGCGTGCATGCCCCCTTCAATGCAACTGTGCTGTGCCCCCTTCAATGCAATAAACACTGTGCTGTGCCCCCTTCAATGCAATAAATACTGTGCTGTGCCCCCTTCAATGCAATGAACACTGTGCTGTGCCCCCACAATGCAGAGTTCAGCGTGCATGCCCCCTTCAATGCAACTGTGCTGTGCCCCCTTCAATGCAATGAACAATGTGCTGTGCCCCCTTCAGTGCAATAAACACTGTGCTGTGCCCCCTTCAATGCAATGAACACTGTGCTGTGCCCCCTTCAATGCAATAAACACTGTTCTGTGCCCCCACAATGCAGAGTTCAGCGTGCATGCCCCCTTCAATGCAACTGTTCCGTGCCCCCATCAATGCAGAGTTAAGCGTGCGAGCCCCTTTCAATGCAGAGCGCCACAGCATTGTCCCCAATCACTGCAGAGCGCCACAGCATTGTCCCCAATCACTGCAGAGCGCCACAGCATTGTCCCCAATCACTGCAGAGCGCCACAGCATTGTACCCCAATCACTGCAGAGTGCCACAGCATTGTCCCCCAATGATTGCAGAGCGCCACAGCATTGTCCCCCAATGGTTGCAGAGCGCCACAGCATTGTCCCCCAATGATTGCAGAGCGCCACAGCATTGTCCCCCAATGATTACAGAGTGCCACAGCATTGTACCCCAATGATTGCAGAGCGCCACAGCATTGTCCCCCAATGATTGCAGAGTGCCACAGCATTGTCTCCTAATGATTGCAGAGCGCCACAGCATTGTCCCCCAATGATTGCAGAGCGCCACAGCATTGTCCCCCAATGATTGCAGAGTGCCCACAGCATTGTCCCCCAATTATTGCAGAGTGCCACAGCATTGTCCCCCAATTATTGCAGAGCGCCACAGCATTGTCCCCCAATGATTTCAGAGTGCCCACAGCATTGTCCCCCAATGATTGCAGAGCGCCACAGCATTGTCCCCCAATGATTGCAGAGCGCCACAGTTTTGCCCCCAATGATTGCAGAGTGCCACAGCTTTGTCCCCCAATGATTGCAGAGTGCCACAGCATTGTCCCCCAATGATTGCAGAGCGCCACAGCATTGTCCCCCAATATTTGCAGAGTGCCACAGCATTGTACCCCAATTATTGCAGAGCGCCACAGCATTGTCCCCCAATGATTGCAGAGTGCCAGCATTGTACCCCAATGATTGCAGAGCGCCACAGCTCACTTACCGGTGGTGATCGAGTCTTCTCACTTACCGGTGGTGATTGAGCCTGGTGAGGTGACTGCCTGGTCGGGTCGTCCGTCTCTCTGAAGCCGATTCCGGTCTGCTCTCCGAGTCTCCGCTGAGTCCGCTCCGCTCTGCAGTGCCCGTCCGTCCACCGCACTGACTCGTGACTGACGTACGCGACGTCAGCTGGGTCGCGGGTCAGCATCGGATGTCCTGGATGATGATTGGTCCAGGCTGGAGACTGGACCAATCACAGCCAGAACATTCCGAAAGTGGGGGTTTCCTAGCGCTGTACCCTGCGCCCAGGTTACGCCCCAGAAGGCAGCCAATCGGCGCCTCTTCAGGGCCGCAAACCCCCCCCCCCCCCACAGCCTCCACATAGGCCGGCGAACACAATTTTTTTTTTTTTTTAACTTTATTGATCTTTTTGTAATTTTTTTTTTCTTTTCTTTTTTTAGGGGGGGGGGGCGGCGCCCTGGCGCCCCCTATGCACAGGCCGCCACTGGTCCATAAAGACATGGATAACCGAGTTTGGGCTCGCAGAATTTGACTGGCTTGTACAGAATCCTGACCTCAACCCGACAGAATACCTTTGGGATGAATTCAATCGCAGACTGCGAGCCAGGACTTCTCTTCCAACATCAGTGCCTGACCTCACCAATGCGCTTCTGGAAGAATGGTCAAACATTCCCATAGACACACTCCTAAACCTTGTGGACAGCCTTACCAGAAGAGCTGAAGATGTTATAGCTGCAAACGATGGGCCAACTCAATACTGAACCCTACGGACTAAGACTGGGATGCCATTAACCTTTGGGATGAATTAGAGTGCAGACTTCGAGCCAGGCCTTCTCATCCAACATCAGTGCCAGACCTCACCAATGCGCTTCTGGAAGAATGGTCAAACCTCCCCATAGACACACTCCTAAACCTTGTGGACAGCCTTCCCAGAAGAGTTGAAGCTGTTATAGCTGCAAAGGGTGGGCCAACTCAACATTGAACTCTATTGACTAGGACTGGGATGCCATTAAAGTTCATGTAAAGGCAGGTGTCCCAATACTTTTGACAATATAGTGTAGTTCTTAATGACCTTGGCAGTACATTTGGGGTGGTTGTCCTGCTGTAGAATAAATGTGAGGCCAATCACACGCCTCCCTTATAGTATGGCATGATGGAAAGGTATCTGTCTCTATTTCTCAGCATTGAGGACACCATAGTGTATCTTTAGTGTAAAGAAGAACAAGGAGTCCTGGAAATGATGACTTGGCCCCAACAGAGCCCTGATCTCACCATCATGGAGTCTGTCTTGGATGACATGAAGAGACAGAAGGATTTTAGGCAGCCGACATCCACAGAAGATCTGTGCTTAGTTCTCCAAGACATACATAGTAGTGATCGAACGATATCGTTTTTTCATTGCCGATACCATAACCGATATTTTGGACATCGCGTATCGGTATCGGCCGATATTTTCGTACAATTAAAAAAAAAATTTTTTTTTTTTTTTTTTCTTTACTTGACAGGTACTCTTGTGGAGGAATCTGGGGGTCTATAGGACCCCAAACTCCTCCTCTGCACTTAAAAGCATTCAAAACTCCAAGTGGCTGTTTTGAATGCTGTCATTTTTTTTTTTCCAATAAAAGTTTTATTTTATTCAAATTAAATGAACAACAATACAGTGATAATCAACATACATCAAATACATAGAAAGCAACACTCTTCTTGGTACATAGAATTAGCATAGGTTTCTAGAACTGAATACAAATGTTGGGGGGGGGGGGGGGGGGGAAGAAAGGCAAGAAGAAATACAGTGTCAATTTAGACTATCATTTATAAGATACGACATAGCTCTTCATATGACAGTTTGGATCAAAGATGTTTAAAACTGTATAGCCAATTTGTTTGAGGAGAGATAGCCCTACACATCCCTGGTGTAGGGGGGGGGGGGGGGGGGAGATATCTCCCTGTAAAGATAGAGTTTGAATTACACAAGGGAAAAAGTATACTACCCCTAAACTATATGCGGATTTCTTGTACAATGTGTTATGTTTGTTGTAAGATAATCCCGTCTTTAAGTTCTGTGTATTGGTTTGTGGTACGGAAGTGCAACCAACATGCCCAAGTCTGGTAGAATTTTGTTGGTGTATCTTTGCCAATATTTATGAGTTCCTCCATTTCTGCAATCTTGTTGATTTTTTTAAACCATTCCTTCATTGAGGGAATGTGTTGTGAGCCCCAGTGAATGGGAATACACAACTTGGCAGCATTGATCATGTGTAGGCAGGCCCGTCGCAACAAGGCAGGCAAACCAAGCAATTGCCTGGGGCCCCAAGACAACAACTTTGTCAGTCATCTATTTCTCCTGGATATAAAATGTACAGCGGCAGACTGAGCAGTCGGGCACTCCGGACGTGGTGTATATGACGGACGATAAGTAGTGGACGGAGGGGAGGGGCCCGGCGCTGCCTCAGTGTGAGGAGGGGAGCCGGGGAGGGGCCCGGCGGCGGCGCTGCTTCTGTGTGAGGTGGGGAGGGGCCCGGTGGCCGCTGCTGCTTTAGTGAGAGGAGGAGGAGGGGCCCAGGCTAGCGCTGGATTTCCATTGGTAGTGGCTAGTTCCTGCCGAGTGGAAGGACCCTGGTGATGTCACAGACCATGTGACTGTTTGGTCACATGGTACAGAGAAGTACAGGAAGTGAATGGAACTCATCACATCCCATGTGTCTGCTCTGCAGGGAAGGTCTGTTCCCGGGTTTTTTTCTGCTTCATCTTCTGCAATCTATGCCAAGGAGGGGGGGATGTCAGTATATGGGGGGGTGTCTGTATATGGGGGGGCATGTCTGTATATGGGGAGGGATGTCTGTATATGGGGGGGCATGTCTGTATATGGGGGGGCATGTCTGTATATGGGGGGGTGTCTGTATATGGGGGAGGGATGTCTGTATATGGGGGGGCATGTCTGTATATGGGGAGGGATGTCTGTATATGGGGGGGTGTCTGTATATGGGGGGGCATGTCTGTATATGGGGAGGGATGTCTGTATATGGGGGGGTGTCTGTATATGGGGGAGGGATGTCTGTATATGGGGGGGCATGTCTGTATATGGGGAGGGATGTCTGTATATGGGGGGGCATGTCTGTATATGGGGGGGATGTCTGTATATGGGGGAGGGATGTCTGTATATGGGGGGGGCATGTCTGTATATGGGGAGGGATGTCTGTATATGGGGGGGCATGTCTGTATATGGGGAGGGATGTCTGTATATGGGGGGGCATGTCTGTATATGGGGGGGATGTCTGTATATGGGGGAGGGATGTCTGTATATGGGGGGGGCATGTCTGTATATGGGGAGGGATGTCTGTATATGGGGGGGTGTCTGTATATGGGGGGGCATGTCTGTATATGGGGAGGGATGTCTGTATATGGGGGGGTGTCTGTATATGGGGGAGGGATGTCTGTATATGGGGGGGTGTCTGTATATTGGGGGGGGGTGTCTGTATATGGGGGGGTCTGTATATGGGGGAGGGATGTCTGTATATTGGGGGGGTCTGTATATGGGGGAGGGATGTCTGTATATGGGGGAGGGATGTCTGTATATGGGGGGGGTGTCTGTATATGGGGGGGGGATGTCTGTATATGGGGGGGCATGTCTGTATATGGGGGAGGGATGTCTGTATATGGGGAGGGATGTCTGTATATGGGGAGGGATGTCTGTATATGGGGGGGGGGTGTCTGTATATGGGGGGGGGTGTCTGTATATGGGGGAGGGATGTCTGTATATGGGGGGGGGTGTCTGTATATGGGGGGGTGTCTGTATATGGGGGGGATGTCTTTATATGGGAGGAGGGATGTCTGTATATGGGGGAGATGTCTGTATGTAGGGGGAGGGATGTCTGTATATGGGGGGGATGTCTTTATATGGGGGAGATGTCTGTATGTAGGGGGAGGGATGTCTGTATATGGGGGGGGGATGTCTGTATATGGGGGGGGGATGTCTGTATATAGGGGGGATGTCTGTATGTAGGGGGAGGGATGTCTGTATGTAGGGGGAGGGATGTCTGTATGTAGGGGGAGGGATGTCTGTATATGGGGGGATCCAGCTAAACTCAATGGTCTGAATCATATATTTTTCATATATTTTTATTAAAATTGTGTGGGATAATGCAAATGTATGTACACATCATTCCTCACAGGAGGGACCATTGAGTTGAGCTGGATTTCACATAGAGGCCATATGTTACAAGAACTATTCACAATCAAACAGAAACCGCCAGGGATCGTCAGTATGCAATGCTGACACGCCCCCACACACAGGACACCATGGAAATATATATATATATATTATACCTTTTAGCTGATAAAAAAAAAAAAAGGCTTTGCGTGTGTGCGGGGGGTCGGGGGGCCTCCATGTCCATTTTGCTTGGGGCCCCCAAATTCCTTCAAACGGCCCTGTGTGTAGGGGAAGCGCATTGCAGTATGCAGATATTGGGGTGTCAGAATGGTGTAGTAACAGTTGCGCTGGGGTATAATCTAGAGCCTTTATGGAGACTTTGGTCGTTATTCGATGCACTTGTGCCCAGAATTTTTGGATATGTGAGCAGGACCACAAAATATGCAAAAGGGTACCTTCCTCCCTGGAGCATCTCCAACATTTATCTGAGTTCTCAGAGTTGAATTTATGTAGTAAAGTTGGTGTTCTATATCATCGGGACAGTGTTTTGAAGTTGTTTTCTTGTGTCAAGACGTTAAGTGCCGGTTCACACTTATGCGATGCGGGAAGGCTGCGAATTCGCAGCCTGTTCCCGCATCGCACACGCACCCCCGGCAGTTCACACTGCCATATGCGATACACTGAGGGTGTCAATGTAATCTTAACGACACCCCCAGTTTGATCGCATATCGCAGTGCGATCGTGCAGTTCGCACAGGATCGGATCGCACAAGTGTGAACCGCTGTGCGATCCGATCCTGATGCGGCTTCCAAAAAGGGTCATGTGCGTGTTTGCTGCGGCTGCGGTGCGAATTTAGCCATACAAAGTGTATGGCTAAACTCGCACCACACAGCCAATCGCATGTAATGAAGGAGCAGTGCGCTCCGACATTACATGCGAACCCGGCACTCGCACAAGTGTGAACCGGGGCTAAGGCTCCGTTCACATGTAGGCGTTTTTGGGCGTTTTTGGGGAGTTTTTCTGCTCTAGGATCAGCTCTCAAAAATGCCCAACAAGACAAATCCTATTCATTTCAATGGCCCCTGTCCCATCTGAGCATTTTGACGCTGTGAGCAAAACGCCCAACGCTCAAAAAAGTACATGAGCTTCTTTTTGGGCAGATTACAGGCGTTTTCCATTGGTCTCTATTCAATCTAAAAATGCCTGCAAAAAAAATGCCTGTAAAAACGCCTGTAAATCGCAGTAAAATCGCGGTAAAAAAAACCGCGAAAACGCTACGCTCAGGTGTGAATGGAGCCTTCATAATCGGTCGATCCCTAGTACATAAAACAACCTACTTGCCGAGTTCCTTCGAAAACTGAGCGCAGGTCTACTTAGAGAAGAACTGATCCTGGTTTGAAGGCAAAGGGGGGGTCACACCAAACATTGATTGCTTTAGATTTTTCTTCTGCTCCCTCAATTTGCGCTGGCTAAAAATAAACAATTAAATTATATATTTTTGAAAGCATTCTTACTTTACAGCATTTCTTCCCACCTGCCTAAAACTTTTGCACTTTTATGCAGCCAGCCAGCATGGGAACAGTCACACTTTACATAATTATTCTTTTTAGCTGAGTCTGCCCTTGTGCAGGAGAGCGGCGGTGCCTCCATCGCTGTACACTACGTCCTCTCTGCTGTGATATGAACCCGCTTTGTTAGGAATATTAAATAAAGACGGTAGAAAACAACCTTCGCCGCTGGACACGAGTCACGCCACGCACACAGAACGTTCAGGGACATTAGAAATACATTGAACATTCCTTATCCATGGAGCTGTAAACATTTGTTTCAATTATCACAGAATTTCTCTGTCTTTAATGTCACATGTCACCAGTTACATTGTAATAATATTATATGGATGTGTTCTTGACTCTACTAGTGGAATTATACATGAGTCACTTGGGTAACAAAGGTTTAACTTGTATTTATTTTAAAGTATATAACTAAAGGTAGAATTTTTTTTTCTATCAGTTTTTATTGAATGAAGTAAAGTAGAATACAAGAAGAGACATAGGATTGCACTATAACAGAGGCTTAAGTCGCATGAGATTAATAACATTACATGAGTAAATCAATATAAACCTTATAACACTTAATGTTAACTTTGAAGAAAAGTAGTAGGTTGCCCCGATTATAACAGAAAGTAGTGTTGACGGGGTGAACCTAGTTGGGAACGACATGCCGGGTCCAGTAGGTGAGATCGGTTTTCTTTATTTGGACAATCTCATATCTTGAATTGGTCACTGACCGTATTCATCGGTGAAGACCAGGATTCGTATGAATGGTCAGGGAGGAACCCATTGCTATAATAGAGTGAGGAAGTGTATGGATGGAGAGGAGCCCTTTTCAGTGTAAGGGAGCAATTGGTGGTTGAGAATTGAAGGTTTTCTGACTTCAATTGCTGGGTTAACTCATCCTAGGCACTATTTTAAGTTTTGTTGAGATACTTGACCCAGCATGTCATAATAAAGTACATCATTAACAAAAACAGAAATAAGTAGGACCATCATAGAAAGGGGGTAAAAAAAAAGAAGAAGAATAAGACCCGGTTCACACTACTCCGACTTGGGACGCGACTTGTGCGACCTCAAGTCGCCTCAAGTCGCTTGTCATTACAAATTCAATGTAAATGAATGAGAGCCGTCTCAATATGCACTACTGAAGTCGCTCCGACTTCAGAAAAGGTTCCTGTACTATTTCAAGGCGACATCTATCCGACTTGTGCACAATGGGAGTCGCCTCTAAGTCGGATCCTTATCTATTTTCAAGCTGTGATCAGACTTTCCAGGAAGAAGAAAAAGATTACCCAGGCATTCCCCACAGACAAAGTCGCCTATCATTTAAGTCTCTTCAAAGTAGTGAACAAGTCATGCTAAAGTTGCACTAAATTCGCACTAAAGTCGCGCTAAAAATTCACTCCTTCATGGGGCGACTTTCTGGTCGCAGTAGTGTGAACCGGGTCTAAGTGTAAGGAAAATAAATATTGCAACTGTTTCAGATTGAATATGTATACATTAACAAAGCTGTTGAGGCAAATAGTGAGTGGAGAGTGGAGTGGATGCTCCCAGACAGGGCCTTGCCCTAAGAGGCAAGATGGGGGTAAGCCACCCATAGGGTAAGGAGTCCCATGGAATGCAAGTCTCAACCTCTGGCCCTGTGTTGGCTTGAAATCTTGGCAAAGGCCTCAATTTAGCATAAGTAATAGGGAAAAGAAAAAGGAAAGAGAGGATAAAGATCAAGAAAGGAGAAAAAGTGGGTAGAAGAGTGGGTGGATGTCCCATTGGATCGCCTGAGCAATCTTGAGCTAGGTTCTACTGAGGAGTCCGAGGAATCTGCATATATGTGGCCCACGGTTCCCATGTTGCTTTGAATTTTCGTGTTGTATCTTGTAGAATATTGACATATTTTTCCTGAGCCATGATCCATGATATTTTACTTTTCGTCATGGTGAGGGAGACTTTGGGTAGTTTCCAGGCTCTAGCAAGGGTTAATTTACCTCCAAGGGGTATAAAATGAATCAGACATTTCTTAATCTGCGAAGCCTGTTCTACCGGGAAATTTAGTAGAGCTATGTGGGGGGATTTGGGAACTTGGATCCCAGTTATCTTACGCACCATAGTGAAAATTTTGTTCCAGAACCCTCTTATTAGGGTATTCCCACCAGTTGTGTAGCATCCAGCCTATTTGCCAGCCGTAAGGGGACTAGATACCATCACGTCAATACTTTTAGGTCCACCTCAATCAAAGCGATGTTTAAAATCCCTCGGTAGGCTCTAGCAACTGTTCCATGCCATTCTTCAAGGTCCCATTCTTGTGAGAGGTCCCTCTCCCATTCAGTCATATATCTAGGTTTAGAGGTGCAGGGGAGGACTGGGCCAGGGGCAGGGGGGCTATTGCCCCCCCGGGCCACTCTGATGCCCTGTAAAAAGGCTGCACCACTTCTGCCACAGACATGCCTAAAGGATGCCTGGTGAAGAGAAGTAAAGAGTCTCCACCGCTGACCTACTGAGTGCAGGATGAAGACAAATACAGAGCGCAGGCCTCCACCCCCCCCCC
The DNA here is from genome assembly GCF_965119305.1 of Pelophylax lessonae. NCBI lineage: Eukaryota > Metazoa > Chordata > Amphibia > Anura > Ranidae > Pelophylax > Pelophylax lessonae. Next base: position 219,722,562 of record NC_138778.1, read on the forward strand.
CCAGCATGGATGGTGTAAACTGTGTCTGAACAGAGGCCAGTTCCATGCACCACTGGAGACTCTCCTCCTCCAGCCAGCCCAGATGAAGCTGTCCCAGCTCCCCCCAACAACCCCCTGCTGGCCATGTCAGGAACCCGGATTTGGCCGGTGAGTAGAGAGTACCTGGAGTGGAGTTGAGCTTCAGCCTGAAATGGGGGTCAGGAGGAGGCCAGGAAGAGAGATAGTGGGGCCGATTCGCTGCACCATGAGCTTCTGATTTGTACTTGACCCTTGGGCCGAAGGTTGCCAGTCAGCCACTGTTGAGGTGTATCTACAGATTGACTCATATATCACAGAGATTCCCCCCCCCCCTTCCGCTCCCTGGCTTGTCCACACCAGTTCTCGTAGGGTGTAATGATGGGTGGAGTGGGTTTAGTGGTCCATATGGAATGTAAAAAGTGGGAGATCTGTAGAAATCTAAATTTCTCAGAGGGGAGCATTTTAAGTTTTTTAATGCAATGGTTTAGTGTAAAAGGTCCCGAAGGGGTAAAGAATTTACCAATCCTGTATAAGCCCTTGTCTAGCCACCACTGAAAGGCTTTGATATTTATTCCCGTGGGGAATTGGGGGTTGGGGGAACAGGTGGGCAGTGGGTGTACAGTATGTCAGATGTTAATTCTAGGTGGCCTTTAAGTCTCTCCCACAGGGAGAATGAGTGAGGAAGTGTAGAGGCTAGGGTTGCTGGGCGATTTTTAGAGTGACACCACAATAGGTAGTTTCCAATTTTTTGTATAGTGGGGCATAGTTAGCTATAGAGTATAGAAGATCCACCCTTTGCGTGAGAGAGACCCCTAAATAAGGAATGGAATGGTCGCTCCATGAAAAGTCAAAGTGATCTTTCAATATGGTGATCAAGGAGTCTGGTACACTGATGCTGAGAACTTGAGATTTAGCCATGTTGACGTGGAGGCCTGAGATAGCGCTGAAGTCGATCAAGAGGCGGCGAATGTTTGGTAAGGAGATTAGTGGAAAGGGGATGAAGAGTAAAAGATTGTTTGCAAAGAGGGCACATTTGTGTGTTTGAGAGCCACATTGGACTCCATGAGGGTATCGGGGGTGAGTTGAAATTAATAAGAGAAAAAGGAGGGGAGGGTAATAAGGGGGAGGGGTGAAAAGGGGGGTTTTGGGACATCCAGTATTCACGAACCAGCTTTCGGGGATATAGTTCAGGGACTTGGGTCCAATGTGAAGTGTCCCAAGCCGTATTTTGTGTTTATAGATAATGCTAGGTATGAGGTGAGGCCCCCCTGTAAGTTGAATATATGGAAATGTTGAAAATGAGCTTCTGGGGGATGGTGTAGCGCACGACTTCTGAAGGAGAAACCACAGAAGTTTTTGGACCCATTTCAGGGACTTCTGGAAGAATAAGTGCCAAGGCAGGCTATAGTTGAGATAAACTTTGGGAATGCTTAAGGAGTCCATCTGGTAAGTAAAAGGATGAGGAAGGTAGTCCTGGCCCTTGCGGAGAAGTGTTGGGAATGGGGTTTAGAAAAGGATCTTAAGTCTTTAATTAAACATCTCCTGGTTTGGAGAGTGGGAAAGGTCTCAAGTATGAAATGAGACAACTTTTGGAAAAAAAAGAAATGAGACAACAGGTTTGAAGCCTTCTATGGGACTTGTCGTCATCAAGGAGGTTTGGAATCCTTGAACCTCTTGGATTTGGGCTTCTGCTATAGTGGGCTCCTGCTGTAAGCTCCTGTGGTGGGGATTTGGGAAATAAGGCGGAGGCGTAGCAGAATTTTTTCTCTTTCAGCTAAGTTGGAGAAGGTGTAAGGCTTGTTCTTGTATGCAAATTTAAGATTAAAGGGGAACAGCCACCAATTTTTGATTTCCTTTTGAGTCAAAACCAAGAGAAGTGGTTTTAAAGATCTGCGTTTCTGGATAGTGGTCTGCGAAAATCTTGTATAGGATGATCCCGGAAAGCGAGCCGAGGGATAGAACGGGCCCGTTCCATAACCTCCTCCTTGATGGCAAAGAAGTAGGGTTTTTCCACTATATCCCACGGGAGTCCATCCGATCTAGGGGGACCCAGGGCTCTGTGGGCTTGGTCCAGTTCCAGCCTATGTTGTGGGATGTTTGGAATGAGATCCTGGATAAGTGTGCAGACCCCCTCTGCTGTATCAGTGACGGATTCTGAAATCACTCTGATCCGAAAGTTGTATCCCCTTGACCTATTCTCTAGATTATCTATTTTAGTTAATGCAGACTTGAGTTGCTCCTGGATGTCTTGTATGAGATCAGTGTACTGATTGGCCCTGGCTACAGTGGCATCAAGCTTGTATTCGGTCGCTTCCATGCAGCACCCTAGATTTTGTAGATCAGCTTTGATGTCCCCGGTAAGGAAAGGCAAGGCCTCTGTCTAGCATTTCAGAGAATTTGGTGAATATAGAGGCTGTATCAAAGGGTGGGTCATGAATGGGGCCTGTATAGGATTCCCTGTGCTGGAACTGTCCTGGACCTGCTTCCATGGGGGATAATAGCAAATCTTCCAGGCAGGGCTGGTGCTAGACTATTCTGCACCCTAGGCAAGACCAGCTACTTGCGCCCTCCTCCCCCCAATAAATAAAAAAAAAATTAAAAATTTCCCTATTTCCCTATACTCGCAGCACACTCCATGCATTACCCATACTCCCCCCCTATACTTGCATCACTTCCAGTACCCCTATTAATGCAGAGTGACCAGTGCCCCCATCATTGCAGAGTGACCAGTGCCCCCATCATTGCAGAGTGACCAGTGCCCCCATCATTGCAGAGTGACCAGTGCCCCCATCATTGCAGAGTGACCAGTGCCCCCATCCAAGGCAGAGTGACCAGTGCCCCCATCCAAGGCAGAGTGACCAGTGCCCCCATCCAAGGCAGAGTGACCAGTGCCCCCATCCAAGGCAGAGTGACCAGTGCCCCCATCCAAGGCAGAGTGACCAGTGCCCCCATTAATGCAGAGTGACCAGTGCCTGCATTAATACAGAGTGACCAGTGCCCCCATTAATGCAGAGTGACCAGACAAGGTATGCCCAATAGAGATGTCGCGAACATAAAATTTTCCGTTGGCGAACGCGAATTTCTGCAAATGTTGGCGAACGGGCAAACCGCCATATACTTCAATAGGCAGGCAAATTTAAAACCCACAGGGACTCTTTCTGGCCACAATAGTGATGGAAAAGTTGTTTCACTGGCACTGGTCACTCTGCATTAATGGGGACACTGGTCACTCTGCATTAATGGGGGTACTGCGAGTGATGCAAGTATAGGGGGGGAGTATGGGTAATGCATGGAGTGTGCTGCGAGTATAGGGAAATAGGGAAATTTTGAAGTTTTTTTTTTTTTATTTATTGGGGGGAGGGGGGCGCAAGTAGCTGGTCTTGCTTAGGGTGCAGATTTACTGCTACAGGGTGGCCATCCTGTGCGGAATCACATAAATACTCACCTGCCACTTTATTAGGTACACCTTGCTAGTAGTGGGTTGGGCCCACTTTTGCCTTCAGAACTGCCTTCATTCTTGATGGCATAGACTCAACAAGGTGTTGGAAACATTCCTAAGAGATGTTGCTCCATAGTGACATGATAGCATCACGCAGTTGCTGCAGATTTGTCGGCTGCACATCCATGATGCCAATCTCCCGTTCCACCACATCCCAAAGGTGCTCTATTGGATGAGATGTGATGAGTGTGGAGGCCATTGGAGTACAGTGACCTCATTGTCACAGTGAAGAAACCATTGGTGAGATGATTGGAGCTTTGTGACATGGTGCATTATCCTGCTGGAAGGAGCCATCAGAAGATGGGGACACTGTAGTCATAAAGGGATGGACATGGTTAGCAACAATACTCAGGTAGGCCCTGGTGTTTATACGATGCTCAATTGGTACTAAGGGGCCAAAAAGTGTGCCAAGAAAATATCCCCCACACCATTACACCACCAGCCTGAACTATTGATACAAGGCAGATCACTCACTGACCATCGTGCACAGGATCGCACACTGACCATCGCACACAAAATCGCGCACTGACCATCGCGCACAGGATCTCGCACTGACCATCGCGCACAGGATCTCGCACTGACCATCGCGCATAGGATCGCGCACTGACCATCGCGCACAGGATCTCGCACTGACCATCGCGCACAGGATCTCGCACTGACCATCGCGCATAGGATCGCGCACTGACCATCGCGCACAGGATCGCGCACTGACCATCGCGCACAGGATCTCGCACTGACCATCGCGCACAGGATCTCGCACTGACCATCGCGCACAGGATCTCGCACTGACCATCGCGCACAGGATCTCGCACTGACCATCGCGCACAGGATCTCGCACTGACCATCGCGCACAGGATCTCGCACTGACCATCGCGCACAGGATCTCGCACTGACCATCGCGCACAGGATCTCGCACTGACCATCGCGCACAGGATCGCGCACTGACCATCGCGCACAGGATCGCGCACTGACCATCGCGCACAGGATCGCGCACTGACCATCGCGCACAGGATCGCGCACTGACCATCGCGCACAGGATCGCGCACTGACCATCGCGCACAGGATCGCGCACTGACCATCGCGCACAGGATCGCGCACTGACCATCGCGCACAGGATCGCGCACTGACCATCGCGCACAGGATTTCGCACTGACCATCATGCACAAGATCACGCACTGACCATTATGCATCGGATCTCACACTGACCATCGCGCACAGGATCACACACTGACCATCGCGCACAGGATCTCACACTGACCATCGCGCACAGAAATTTCCCAGTAGGCCGGTGTAACGTTAGAAAAGCATACCCCGTGAAAATTGCCTACCCTCGTCACTTCCTGTGAGGTACAGCTGAGCAGCGTAGCAGTGCGCATGCTCACAGTCCCGGATACGTAATTGAACAGCTGAGGAGCTGACTAGTGCGCATGCACGGAGGGTATGAAATGATCACGGCAGTGTGTGTAACGTTACACCGCATCAGCTGTTGCGGCGGTTATATTAAAACAGCTCGGTTGCAATATGAATCATCTCCGCTCCTATCCCTGTCACTTCCCTGATCTTGGCTAGTAAATATAAAAGCGGCGGGTGTATGAAATGTAAATGAACGGAGATCTCGGCTCTGTGATTTATCTTTTCATACACCCGCCGCCGCTTTTATATTTACTAGCCCAGATCAGGGAAGTGACAGGGATAGGAGCGGAGATGACTCATATTTCAGCCGAGCTGTTTTAATGTACCCGCCAACAGCTGAGGCGGTGTAACGTTACACACACTGCCAAGCATGCGCACTTGTCAGCTCCTCAGCTGTTTAATGACGTAGGTGCTGACGTAGGTGCACCGGAAGTGACAAGGATTTGAAATTTTCACGGGTAGTGTTCTGCCCATATTGGTCACATTGGTGCTGTTACAGATTATACTGCAATGTTGTTGATTTTGCTGCCATCTAGTGGTCAGAGTTATTATAGTTATTATTTGCCAGAGTTTATAGGAAGTAATGTTTTCCATCATAGGAAGAGGCTGTAACCTTTAACCTGGAAGTATATTTGCTAGAGCTTGACAGGAAAAGGTATTCCCCTCAGAGGGAAGGGCAGTAACCTTTAACCTGGAACTGTATTTCCTCCATTTCATAACTATTCCTGACAGCATTCAGAAGAGCTCTTATCTATTCCAGGACTAATCAGAGAATTGTCTGTAAGTACATCCACTGATGGAGTGAGGCTGCTGTATAATGTTTAATGTACTGACACATATGTTTTGTTTATGCTTATGTTGTAGTTTTACAAAGTTATTCAGAAAAAAGAATACATACAGATTTGATGTCTCACGTTTCTTGACTTCTGAATTATTGTTAAGCTGTCTGACTAGTGTTATACAACAGTTCAATAACACGAAGCAGAACAGTAAAAAGACAACCACGTCCGGTCTGGAATAAACTGAGACGCCATTACTGCAGCATGAGTCTAAGATCAGGAACAAAGTACAAGGCTGATGTCACGCCACCGCCGACACAGCAAGGCAGGGAGAACATTCCCGGCGCCCAGCAAGACGATGCACAATCGCATGCATCCAGATCTTCACGGGCTAGCAAGATGTCCTCAGCAAGTTCCTCAGCGGATAGAGCTCGTGCCAAGGCAGAAGCTGCCTGTGTCCAGCTACAGTACGCAGAAAAAGAAGCCAAGATGATGCAGGAGTTAGCAGCAAAGAAAGCCAAGATGATGCAGGAGTTAGCAGCAAAGAAAGCTGTCATGGCACAAGAAGATGCAGAATTAGAATCAAAATTGCTCATCCTGCAGCGACAAGCTGCAGTTGCAGTTGCTCAAGCAGAGGCCGATGCCTACATGGGAACAAGTCGATCAGGAAGTGAAAAATCATATAAAGGCGCAGAGGTTCCAGAAAAACCTCTATTCTCTGCAGATCGTACAAGTGAGTACATCCAGAACCTTACTGATGCGCATACAAAGGAACAGTCTCTTAAACCTGAAGCTAAGGAAGTCAGGCCAAGATCATCAGACCCCCTGAGCAGGCCCAATCAACCACATGAGGTCAGCGGCTGCCAGCAAATCAAGAATGAAGCACCAGAAACCCCTAAGAACAAAAAACAAGTGTTCCCATCGCCTCAACCTATAGATTACATGCGCGAACAACAATGCGCAGTGGACGTCACCAAATATCTAATCCGCAAAGAAATGGTTAGTTCAGGCTTTCTCCAATTCGATGACTGTCCTGAAAACTATTGGGCATGGAAATCTTCCTTTTTGAATGCCACTGAAGGCCTGAACTTATCACCAGCAGAAATGCTTAATTTAATGATAAAATGGCTTGGTACCGAGTCAGTAGAGCATGCGAAGAGGATGAGAAGAGCAAACCTGTTCAATCCTAAAGCAGGACTCAACATGACCTGGAAAAGACTAGAAGAAACGTATGGATCCCCAGAGGTAATAGAAGGAGCACTGTTGAGAAAACTTGAAGTCTTTCCCAAGGTGGGCTACAGAGACAACGTGCGGCTACAAGAACTAAGTGATCTTCTACTAGAGATAGAATATGCCAAAGAGGATGGCTACTTACCAGGACTTTCATATCTAGATACAGCTAGAGGCACTAATCCCATAGTAGAGAAACTGCCCTCAAATCTGCAAGACAAGTGGATGTCTGTGGGAGGTAAATTCAAAGAAGATTATGGAGTTGCCTTTCCCCCTTTCTCTGTGTTTTCTAGGTTTGTCCGACAGCAAGCGAAAATCCGAAGTGATCCCAGTTTCGCCTTCACCACCAGCGGCAATCAATCGCACAGACCTGAGAGACCTCACAGACCTCACGGTAGGACCTCTGTATCCACACACAAAACAGCTGTACCTTCAGAAGTCACAGACTACCAAAGCACCCACAAGGTACACACCATAGAAAACCCTGATAGACATTGCCCAATACACAAAAAACCACATCCACTAAAGAAATGCAAAGGCTTTAGAAGCAAACCCATTGCAGAGCGGATGTCCTTCCTTAAACAAAACGGCATCTGCTTCAAGTGCTGCGGGTCTACTTATCACATTGCCAAAGACTGCAAAATACCAGTAGAATGTACAGAATGTGGCAGTGAGAGACATACTGCAGCTTTACACCCTGGCCCTGCTCCTGCTCCACTAGAGACTGTAGAGCCCAGGAAAGATCAGGGCAGGGAGCAACAAGAGACCCCACTCTCCTCAGTAATGTCTAATTGCACTGAAGTATGTGGACAAGGCAAGAGTGCACGATCATGCTCAAAAATCTGTTTAGTGACCGTGTATCCCACTGGCAAGAGAGAAAGAGCAGTGAAAATGTATGCAGTGCTAGATGAACAGAGCAACAGATCCCTTGCAAAGTCAGATTTCTTTGATATCTTTAACCTCAAGGCAAGTGCAGTTCCATACACTCTAAGGACATGTGCGGGGACAATTGAAACCACAGGGAGAAGAGCTACTGACTTTACCATTGAATCCTTCAATAAGAAAGTGCAGTTCCCGCTTCCTACCCTAATAGAGTGTGGCATGATACCTGACGACAAAACTGAAATTCCCTCTCCAGAAGTAGCCCATCACCACCCTCACCTCCGCTCAATTGCTCACCTTATCCCAGCGGTTGAGCCAGATGTTTCTATCCTTCTACTTCTTGGGAGAGACATCCTTCAGGTACACAAGGTGCGCCAGCAAATAAATGGACCTTATAATGCCCCCTATGCACAGAGACTGGACCTGGGGTGGGTCATTGTAGGAGAAGTTTGCCTGGGGACAGTGCACCAGCCTGACAACATTAGCTCTCTGAAGACGTCTGTGTTAACAAATGGACGCACATCCCTTCTCAGTCCCTGTCACAACAGCTTTGTTGTCAAGGAAAGCTTTGGCAGGTCAACACAACACTGTGACTCTTTTACACTATATGGTAAAGAAGAAGTCAATTCCAACATTGAAACAGACAATCTAGGGATTACAGTGTTCCAGAAAACTAAAGATGATGACAAACAGGCCCTCTCTATAGAGGATCAGACCTTCCTGCAGATTATGGATAGAGAGGCTTACCAAGATGACAATCACAGTTGGGTGGCCCCTCTCCCCTTTCGCACACCCAGACGTGTTTTGTCTAGTAACAGGGAACAAGCCATGAAGCGTTTGCATTCACTCAGCAAAACACTGCAGAGAAAGCCAGAGGTGAAAAGAGATTTCATTGAATTCATTAAAGGGATGCTAGACAACGATCACGCTGAAGTTGCTGAACCACTTGAGACAGACAGGGAACACTGGTATCTACCAATGTTTGGTGTCTACCATCCACACAAACCTAACCTAATCAGAATAGTTTTTGATTCTAGCGCAGAGTATAAAGGAGTCTCTTTAAATGACGTACTTTTGAGTGGCCCTGACCTAAACAATACTTTGCTAGGTGTCCTCATGCGCTTCAGAAAAGAGCCTGTTGCTTTCACAGCAGATGTGCGACAAATGTTTTATTGTTTTCTTGTCAGAGAAGACCACAGAGACTTTCTACGTTTTCTCTGGTACAAAGACAATGATATAGACAAAGAAATTGTCGAGTACAGAATGAAAGTGCACGTATTTGGCAATAGCCCATCTCCTTCTGTCGCTATATACTGCATGCAAAAAGCTGCCCAGAAAGATGCAGAGCGCTATGGACAAGAAGCCAAACACTTTGTATTGAGACATTTCTATGTAGATGATGGACTCGCTTCTGCTAGCACACCTGAAGATGCAATTTCCATCCTCAGTAAAGCAAAGCAAATGCTGGCAGAATCCAACCTGTGTCTTCATAAAATTGCTTCCAACAGCCAAAAAGTAATGGAAGCCTTCCCTGTAGCAGACAGAGCTAAGGACCTTAAAGATCTTTGCCTGGGTACAGACACTCTTCCCCTGCAGAAAAGCCTAGGCCTAAGTTGGGATCTAGAATCAGATAGTTTTGTTTTCAGAGTTTCCTCAGAGGAAAAGCCTTTTACACGTAGAGGCATTCTATCTACTGTAAATAGCCTCTATGATCCCCTAGGGTTTGTATCGCCTGTGACAATAAGAGGTAAGGCCCTAGTTCGGGAACTGTCATCTGGGAAAAGTGAATGGGATGCATTGCTTCCACAGGAGAGACTAAGTGAGTGGGTTCAATGGACAGAATCCTTGCAAACGTTAGAGCACCTAAAGATAGCCAGATGCTATGTGCCTGTATCTCTATCATCAGCTTGCAGGAAGGAACTGTGTATCTTTTCAGACGCATCCACCACAGCTATAGGTGCAGTAGCTTACTTGAAGGTAATTGATGCAGAAAATGTGTGTCATGTTGGATTTGTCATGGGAAAGTCCAAATTAAGCCCTAAACCAGCCCACACTATTCCTCGTTTAGAGTTGTGTGCTGCTGTACTTGCAGTCGAAATGTCTGAGCTAATCACAGATGAACTAGACACTGACTTTGATGCTGTGAAATTCTTCACTGATAGCAAGACTGTCCTAGGGTACATTTGCAACACCACTAGGAGGTTCTATCTGTATGTCTCCAACAGAGTGAATAGAATCAGGCAATCTACACACCCAGATCAGTGGTTCTTTGTATCTACAGAGCAAAAACCTGCAGATTATGCCACTAGACCTACTCAAGCAGCATGCCTTCAGAACTCTATATGGTTCTCAGGTCCATCCTTTCTGTACCAACCACACTGTGAGCAGATAGACACTGCTAATGTTTATCCACTCATAGAGCCCGAAGCTGACCCTGAAATCAGATCGGAAATTACAAGTTTCAGTACCAAAGCTTCTGAAACCACACTTCACTCACATTGTTTTGAGAGATTTTCTTGCTGGAAGATATTAGTTAAGACCCTAGCCAGACTCATCCATGTCGCTAAATCCTTCCGGAGAGAAACCAATAGCGATCAGGTCAGAAGGTGGGAAGGTTTCCATGAACAGGTCAATCTAGTAGAACTTGCTCAGGCAAAGTCTGTTATAATTTCTTCTGTTCAATACAAGCATTTCCAGAAGGAAATTGACTGCATCAAAAAACAAAAGACATTCCCAAAACAAAGCCGTCTTGGGAGGCTTAGCCCCTTTTTAGACAAGAATGGGTTGTTGAGAGTAGGTGGACGTTTGTCTCTTGCTGAACTTTCAGAGGAAGAGAAACAGCCTGTCATTATACCTCATGATCACCACATTGCAACACTGCTTGTTAGGTACTATCATGAACAAGTAGTTCACCAAGGGCGACACATCACAGAAGGTGCAATTAGATCCGCAGGTTTCTGGATTCTTGGTGGCAAACGCTTGGTATCAGCTGTTATACACAAATGTGTCATCTGTCGCAAGCTGCGAGGAAGATTACAAAGTCAAAAGATGGCAGAGCTGCCAGAAGACAGAGTAATTGCTCAACCACCATTCACCAGTGTGGGCTTAGATGTATTTGGTCCGTGGTCTGTTTTAACCTGTCGCACTAGAGGAGGCAGCGCGGACAGTAAACGATGGGCAGTCCTTTTCACTTGTTTGTCTACCCGAGCTGTACACCTAGAGCTACTTGAAGCCATGTCAACATCGAGCTTTATTAATGCCTTGAGGAGATTCTTCTCAATTCGTGGCCCAGCTAAACTGCTCCGTTCTGACAGAGGAACAAACTTTGTAGGAGCTTGTAAAGAACTTAACATTTGTGACAGTGAATCACAATTGCAAGACTTTCTCCAAGACAGATGATGTACATGGGTCTTTAATCCTCCACACTCCTCACACATGGGTGGTGTCTGGGAGAGACTTATAGGTATTGCCAGGCGAATCTTGGACGCCATGTTGCTACAAACCAAACCTGCTAACTTGACCCATGAGACTTTAAGCACCTTTATGGCAGAAGTGACAGCTATTATGAACGCCAGGCCTATAGTTCCTGTGTCCTCGGACCCAGATACACCTATGGTCCTTACCCCAGCAATGTTGTTGACTCAAAAGGTGAACTCTTTGTCTGCTCCATCTGGAACCATAAGTACAACCCAAGTCCATGCGAAACAATGGAAGCAAGTACAATGCTTGGCAGACACCTTTTGGAAAAGATGGAAGAGAGAGTATCTGTCGAACCTGCAACGCCGCAGGAAATGGACTGAGGATCGCCCAAATGTAAAAGTGGGTGATGTTGTTCTGTTGAAGGACAGCCAAGAGAGCAGAAACGAGTGGCCCGTAGGACTTATTGTCAATGTTCTACCTAGCAGGGATGGCAAGGTTAGAAAGGTTGAGGTCAAGATTGTAAAAAATGAGACTGCCAGAATTTATCTCAGACCTATAGCAGACATTATAGTTTTGATTTCAGACTAACTAGGATTCCATTTACCTGTTTATGTTTTTTCTGCATAGCAGTAATTGTTTGGGTAGTGACATAATAAATTATGCCAGACAGGGAGTGTTCTGCCCATATTGGTCACATTGGTGCTGTTACAGATTATACTGCAATGTTGTTGATTTTGCTGCCATCTAGTGGTCAGAGTTATTATAGTTATTATTTGCCAGAGTTTATAGGAAGTAATGTTTTCCATCATAGGAAGAGGCTGTAACCTTTAACCTGGAAGTATATTTGCTAGAGCTTGACAGGAAAAGGTATTCCCCTCAGAGGGAAGGGCAGTAACCTTTAACCTAGAACTGTATTTCCTCCATTTCATAACTATTCCTGACAGCATTCAGAAGAGCTCTTATCTATTCCAGGACTAATCAGAGAATTGTCTGTAAGTACATCCACTGATGGAGTGAGGCTGCTGTATAATGTTTAATGTACTGACACATATGTTTTGTTTATGCTTATGTTGTAGTTTTACAAAGTTATTCAGAAAAAAGAATACATACAGATTTGATGTCTCACGTTTCTTGACTTCTGAATTATTGTTAAGCTGTCTGACTAGTGTTATACAACAGTTCAATAACACGAAGCAGAACAGGTAGGTTGTTTTCACGGAACACCGGCAAGTCCGCCTGTCCTGGGGCCGCTTTGAGGGCAGCGGCGCCCGTAAAGAAATGTCTCCCAGCCCAGCTGACACGGCAACAGCGCATGCGCAGTTCGTCACGTAATGCTGCCGGGCGGCACCATTTTTAAATGTATTTTCAGCCCTCCCGGTGATGGTGCGTGCCGGCCGGGGCTGGCCCTTTGCCTTCTACGGATAGGGTGACGATCGCCTGGGATTGATAGCGCAGGTGTGGATTTCCTTCCTCTGGTGGCAGCTTTTGAGAAACAGGTACAGGTGAGTCCAATCAGTTTGGGTGGGGATATGTATGTTGATCTAGCCTTGGTTTTAACCTAGCATTGCCTCTGAAGCAGCCGGCTTGTCCGGCAAAACCGGTCAGGCACCGGAACTTCTGCATTCTCATACCCTCCCCCCCTTCCTTTATGGGATTTCTGGCTGGCTAAAGTGTACCGGGCTGTTTCACTTTCACTCCCCTATGGCTGGACGGTGGGCCTTATCCTGGACTAATCAAAATTTCAAGCTTTGCTTCTCCTGAATCTCACATGCTGGATAAAAATTACTTTGGATATGAGGACAATTTCCTTATGGTGTGCTGCTTTTCTTGTGATGTGCGACCAAACACATAAGCAACCCCATCCATCCTTTTGCACCAATGGATGATTATTGTATACTGTTTTGATTGTTCCAGCTCACTCAAAGTGCCTTATTCCAATGATGTGGATTGAATTTTTGTTTGAGTATCTATCAGGAGATTCAATGTACTTTTGAGGTCCCATATCTCTCATGTGAATTACCTACAAGGAGATATACATACACCCCAAACCAGCCTCTCATTCCTTTTTTCTTATTCATGGTCATATTTATGTATATTTTTATATTTTTTGATACTTTTGATACATGGTCTACATTATAGAGGAATGGAGGGGGAATGGTATATGTTTGGATGATTTTATTCATGTGTGTCTTGTATATGTTGTGGTTTGGTTCTTGGTGGGGTTTTTTCATAATGCCAGATTTTTTGATACATGTTCTGTGATTTTTATGAGTTTTCTTTTTTTTCAATAAATGATTTATTTCTATTCCAGTGAACCTTTTATTTGGATTGGGTGGTTGCAGTATATCAAACCAGTTTATTTTTATTTAGTCTTTTCATCACTATGTACTGGTCTACTCCCCCCCTCTCCTTTTTTGTATCATTTTGACACTTGAGATGCCTAACAATTAATTATGGTATAAGAATATCCTTGAGGGCCCATCATTTGGTTTTTCAATCTCCTGTACTATTCCCGCAGCCCCTGCATCTCCAGTACCATGCCCGCAGCCCCTGCATCTCCTGTACCATGCCCGCAGCCCCTGCATCTCCAGTACCATGCCCGCAGCCCCTGCATCTCCAGTACCATGCCCGCAGCCCCTGCATCTCCAGTACCATGCCCGCAGCTCCTGCATCTCCAGTACCATGCCCGCAGCTCCTGCACCTCCTGTACCATGTCCAGAGCCCCTGCATCTCCTGTACCATGTCTGCAGCCCCTGCATCTCCTGTACCATGCCCACAGCCTCTGACATGTCCTCCTGTACTATGTCCGCAGCCTCTGACATCTCCTGTACTATGCCCACACAGCCTCTGACCACCTCCTGTACCATGTCCACACTTTTACCACTTTTAACAGGAATTTGCTTATATATATATATATATATATATATATATATATATATATATATATATATATATATATATATATAATGCCCTATATGCTTTCATATCTGTCTTATCTATAATACACTCTTCAAATGTGCTTTAAAATGCATAGTTTTCCCTTTTATGAACAAGAAAATAATGACGTTCTGCTGTTGGACCGGTATAACAATGCTATGGGGCTGGTATGAAATTATTTCCAGGGCTGAATTTTATTCCCAGTCCGGCCCTGTGCGCACAGGATCGTGCACTATAAGTCCCGGTTCACACTGAGGCGACCTGTCAGGCGACCTGGTCGCCTGACAGGTCGCCGCAGGTCGCCTTCCATAGAGAAGCTGCAGACCCGTTCTAATAGGAGCGACACAAGTCGCTCCGACTTAGAAAAAGGGTCCGGAGCTTCTTTGGGGCGACCAGGAGGCGACCGCCATAGACTTCAATGTTATGAAGTCCGTGGCAGCCGCTCCGAGGTCGCGGCGCGCTGCTCGCACCGCAACCTCGGAGGTCGCGGTGCGAAGTAGCGTCGCCCCTATGTGAACGGGGCCTTAGTGACTGATCACCAGCATTACTAGTATAAAAAAATAAATAAATACAAATTCCAGTATACTGTATATCTCGTAGTTTGTAGACGCGATAACTTTTACGCAAACTAATCAATATTTTTCTTGCATATGTTTAATAGCAGAAAGTAAAATATAATGTTTTTTTTTTAAAAAAATTGTCGTTTTTCTTTTTTTGTTTAGACGCGATAACTTTTGAGCAAACCTATTAATCTACACTTATTGGGATTTTTTTTCCCCCAGAAATATGTAGCAGAATATACATTGGCCTAAATATATGAACAAATTAGATTTTCACTTTTTTTTTTCATTGGATATGTTTTATAAAGTAAAATATGTTGTTTTTTTTTTTTTTTAAATTGTGATTTATTTTTTGTTCAGACACTATAACTTTTGCGCAAACCTATCAATGTACACTTATTGGGATTTTTTTTTACCAAAAATATGTAGCAGAATACAAATTGGCCTAAAATGATGAAAAAATTAGATTTTTAATTTTTTTTTTATTGGGATTGTTATATAGCAGAAAGTAAAAAAATATAATTTTTTTTTTTTTTTTCAGAATTGTCGCTCTTTTTTTTGTTTATAGCGCAAAAGATAAAAATCGAAGAGGTGATCAAATACCGCCAAAAGAAATCTCTATTTGTGGGGAAAAAAGGACATACATTTTTTTATTTGGGTACAGCGTTACATGATTACGCAATTGTCAGTTGAAGTAAGGCAGTGCCGTATCGCAATAAATTACCTGAAGGAGGGTAAATCGTCCGGAGGTCAAGCGGGAAATGTAATATTTCTTGGGTTTCGCACTTAGGCTTCATGAACATGGCCATGCAGGGACTGCCACTGCGTACAGCTGCCCATTGGAGTGCATTAGAATGTAATGGTACGGTAGGGGCTGTGTAAGGCAACCTTATGCTCTGAAGGCAGTTAGGGCGCACCAGTCTAGTGCAATACCTAAAAAGGAGAGTGGATCATTCTATTCCTCCCTCTAATACCAAAGATGGGGCAGTTTTTTCTTCCATTGACACCAGGACATTTTCCACTCCTGCTGACTACAGTCCAGCCCCCCTAAAGTTTGAAGGACGGTAAACTGGCCCATTATTTAGAAAGTTTGGAGACCCCTGTACTACTGTGTTTGGACTGCCCCTGTGAACTTGAGAGTGGAAATTAGGTGATGTGGATAGACCTATGGAGTTTGGATTAAGGATCGCTCGCCTAATACTTAAGAACTACACCAGAGTGCAGGAGTTTGAATTGGGGTGTCTTATGCAACCTCAACGCGCAACCGCGCAGCACTGCCTACTCCAATGCATCTCAATAGGCTGCTGTGCATGGTGACAGCGGGTCCAGGGAAGGTCATTACACAGGCTCTGCATTAGACCTTACACCAGGCAGCCTCTAACCATGCAACCGGTCCAGCATTGCCTCTTCATGGCTGCGACCCCATGCTCACCCCCTCCACTTACAATGCAGGGCTAATAGCCCTGCTGACCCTTGTACACGGCCCTGCTGACCCCTGTTCTCCACTTTGCTAACCCCTTTACACTACCCTGCTGACCCCTATTCTCCACCCTGCAAACCCCTGTACACTGCCCTGCTGACCCCTATACACTGCCCTGTTGACACCTGTTCCCCCCTGCTAACCCCTGTTCTCCACCCTGCTAACCCTGTACACTGCCTTGCTGACCCCTGTTCTCTGCCCTCCTAACCCCTGTACACTGCCCTGCTAATACCTGAACACTGCCCTGCTGACCCCTGTTCTCTGCCCTCCTAACCCCTGTACACTGCCCTGCTAATACCTGAACACTGCCCTGCTGACCCCTGTTCTCTGCCCTCCTAACCTCTGTACACTGCCCTGCTAATACCTGAACACTGCCCTGCTGACCCCTGTTTTCTGCCCTCCTAACCCCTGTACACTGCCCTGCTAATACCTGAACACTGCCCTGCTGACCCCTGTTTTCTGCCCTGCTAACCCCTGTACACTGCCCTGCTGACCCCTGTCTTCTGCCCTGCTGACCCCCTGTACACTTCCTTACTGATTTCTGTACACTCCCCTGCTGACCTCCCTGTCCTGTGTCCTGCTGACACCCTGTACACTGCCCTGCTGCCCACCGTCCTCTGCCCTGCTGGCTCCTGTACACTGCCCTACAAACGATTAGCCTCTGTACACTGCCGTACAACCTGCTAACCTTATCCTCTGCCCTGCTGCCCCCCTGTACACTGCCCTGCTGACCTCCCATCTTCTCCCCCCCCCTGACATTTTTTACTGCACCCCCACATTGGACAGGCTAGACCTGGCCTTGTGCCCAATCCTAAATGAAAATCAAATTAACACAAATCAGCTACTTATAACATAAACATATATAAAAATAAACAAAACAAGCAGCGCTTCCATATATTAAGAGCCGGTTCACACTGGGGCGACTTGTCAGGCGACCTGGTCGCCTGACAAGTCGCCGTGGGTCGCCTGCCATAGATTAGCACAGGACCCGTTCTAATAGGAGCGACACAAGTCGCTCCGACTTAGAAAAAGGGTCCTGTACTACTTTGGGGCGACCTGGAGCGACCTGCATTGACTTCAATGATATGAAGTCTGTTCATGCTGCTCCGAGGTCGCGGTGTGCGCTGTGCACCACGACTTCCCAGGTCGCCCCGGCAAGTCGGGTCGCTCCTATGTGAACCGGCTCTAAGGCTCCATTCACACTACCGCGACTTGTCAGGCAACTTGTCAGCCTGAAAAGTCGCGGTCCATGCAGTGCTACAGGACCCGTTCTAATAGGAGCGACACAAGTCGCTCCGACTTAGAAAAAGGGTCCTGTACTACTTCTACACTACACTACACTACATTTTATGAAGTCCGTGCAAGTCGAGCCGAAGTCGCAGTGGATGGGACTTTACAGGTCGCCCCCGAAGTCGTGCAGAAGTTGTGCCGCTGCAGTGTGAATGCGGTCTAAATGTCTTTCATGCTCCTCAAGAAGACCGAAATGCATTAAGCGGTGATGTAACTGTGCACACACCAACCTGGAGGTTTTCTGTCACCCTTTTGATGATGGTTGGCTAGAATTTAAAGGTTTTATCCAACGGCACCCAGCAGCTATATTATGATGCTTGTGGGAATTTTATTGCTACTTAGGTAGTTTTTAAATGTGAGTTGCTTTGCTGTTTTTTTTATATTTTTTAGTAAAATGTTGCTACTCTATGGTAAGCTATCCTTTTTTTTGGGTACCTCCTGTTCCAACCTTATGAGCTAAGACGGATTACCCTGTTTTAAGCTGTGAAGAATAGATCTAGATGGTTGTGATGCAAATACTGTATATACAGTATAAAAGTATTTGATCCCCTGCTGATTTTGTACGTTTGCCCACTGAGAAAGAATTGATCAGTCTATAATTTTATGGTCGGTTTATTTTAACAGTGAGAGACAAAATAACAACAAAAATATCCAGAAAACTCATTTTAAAAAAAGTTAATCGATTT
This sequence comes from Pelophylax lessonae, assembly GCF_965119305.1. Taxonomy (NCBI): domain Eukaryota; kingdom Metazoa; phylum Chordata; class Amphibia; order Anura; family Ranidae; genus Pelophylax; species Pelophylax lessonae. Next base: position 219,740,756 of record NC_138778.1, read on the forward strand.
GCATTTTATTGAGTGAAAAAAATATTTGACCCCTTCATAAAACATGGCTTAGTACTTGGTGGCAAAACCCTTGTTGGCAATCACAGAGGTCAGACGCTTCTTGTAGTTGGCCACCAGGTTTGCACACATCTCAGGAGGGATTTGTCCCACTCCTCTTTGAAGATCCTCTCCAAGTCTTTAACGTTTCGAGGCTGACGTTTGGTAACTCGAACGTTCAGCTCCCGCCACATATTTTCTATGAGATTAGGGTCTGGAGACTGGCTAGGCCACTCCAGAACCTTAATGTGCTTCTTCTTAAGCCACTCCTTTGTTGCCTTGGCTGTGTGTTTTGGGTCATTGTTATGCTGGAATACCCATCCAATGCCCTGGCTGAGGGAAGGAGTTTTCATCCAAGATTTGACGGTACATGGCCCCGTTCTTCGTCCCTGATGCGGTGAAGTTGTCCTGTTCCCTTAACAGAAAAACACCCCCAAAGCATTACATAGTTACATAGTAGGTGAGGTTGAATAAAGACAATAGTCCATCCAGTTCAACCTGTGTAGGTGTGTGTGGCCGTAATCATCTCACATAGCCCTGAATGTTCTTCTCCTTGAGATGTACGTCTAAGAGTCTTTTGAAAGCAACCATACTTCCCGCAGAAACCACCTCTTGTGGTAGAGAATTCCACAATCTTGTAGCTCTAACAGTAAAGAACCCTCCACGTTGCCTGAGGTTAAAACGCTTCTCCTCTAATCGCAATGTATGCCCTCGAGTCCTCATGCACTCCCTACGACTGAATAGCTTTTTTTCTGTGCCGAGATCACCATTGAGATATTTATAAATTGCTATCATGTCCCCTCTCACCTGCCAGCTGGAAGATATATGAGAGCTGCTGGGAGTCTTTTATTACAGCAAAAACTATTTTTGTTTGGTTTACAGGTTTCACCAATAACATATTGCACATGAAGGACATTTGATATATAGAAGTGCTGCTTTCATTTTGGTTTATAATTTGAACTATACCCAAATCCATGTTACACATAATTAGGAACAAAGTTGAGAGCTGCGTAATGAAAACAATACAATTTTTTTTTTTTTTTTTTTTTTTTACAGTAAACCTTGTTTATTGTTACTTTCTTTTTATTTTTTTATACTAAAATCCATTGCAGCATTTTATTCTGTTCAATTTCTCAATAGACACTTAAACTGTCTACTAGTGGGTCAAAATTGCTGAAATTATTTTGAATTGAGTGTAGTTGATGTTTTGGTGTCGCTGTTTTGGAAAGGGCAAAGATCACGGCAAGGAAATGGAGGCATTGTATAATAACGGGAATCTGTAAATTAGGCGAGCGCCTTGTAATATTTTTTGTTGCTCTGTGGGGCACAGAAGAGGTTAGCGGAGGGCTGGAGCTGAGTGTGCTGGGATTTGTCCTCATTCTACTTTTTAGATATTTATTGTATAGAGCAGTGGTGACTGGTGCTCCATTTTTTTTTTTTTTGGGGGGGGCGGCAAACATATACCCCCACCCCCCCCTCCCGCTCGCCAGCCTGCCAGCCCTGCACTTACCCCTTCCAGGTCGCAGGCGGCTTCCTCGGCTTCTCTTCCCAGCCAATCCATTCACCAGTCGCTTCTCCTCCTGGCCAATACAGTCTTATGACCCGCTTCCTGTCCCGATTGGCCAGAAGGAGAAGCAGGAAGACAAGACAAGTCACAAGTAGGTGGACTAAGCACTGCGTCCCAAGCCCAACCTTTTTGAAGCCTCCGGCTCTAATCATGTGCTTCAAAAAAACCTCATAGAACTCCGCATGGAGATTAGGAGCCAACGCATGGAGATTAGGGGGGTGGATGGACCGACTGCTACTGGTCTACAGCGTGGCAATGTGAGGCCCTGCCACTGTGCGAGTTTAGGTAATGTAGCTAGAAGTGACACTGGATTTACATTAAAGGAGAAGTACAGCCAAAGCTCCTTTTGCTGTACTTCTCCTGTGGATCACTGGAGTGCAGTTCGTTCTGCACTCCTGTGACCCGTTTTCCACAGACAGCGGGAAGCCCGCTGACGTCCTACATCACAGGGTCAGTCCAGGCTCAGGCAAGATCGTGACAGTGAAATCGGGATCCACCCCTACGCCGGGACCGACACCCACCTCTAACACTAAAAAGAGAGCGATCAAACACCGCAGATAAATTGGTGTGGTGTGCGTCTGGTAGTCACGCCCCTGATGACGTCAATCTTGTGACGAAACGCGCATCAGGTGGGACGCAATGTCACCAGGACCCCAAGCCGGCTTTACCATACGAACGCTGCAGCCTATGATTTTTACTGCTTTCTGCAGATATTGACATGCCTGATTATCTTCGCTTTGATGTGAGTGCACTATTTTTTTAATAAATGGAATATATTTTAAACGGTATTATGCAATGTTTTATTGTTACTCCTTTATACATGTATTTCCTATGTGCCCTCTCTATGAGCATACCTGAATAGCTGTGTGTGATGATCTGTACCTGGTGATCTACAACCCCTCATAAGCGCAATTTCGCTTCTCCATTGATTTGGGTGGCCAACAGCCTCTGGTAAGCAGTCAATTGCTCTTTTTTGTACTCCACTGGTGGCTTCTTCTCGTCTGTCGTGAGAGGATTATAACTTTCATCTGCATGCTGGGACTTGTTGTTCTCCTCCAAACACAAGTTGTTTTGGATTCATCTTTTTTTCTTCTATTTGGACCTTTATGAACTTTCTCACATATTTCTCATTTAGAATCGTGTTTTATTGAGTTATACACATTAACCACTTAAGCCCCAGCCCTATTTCGGACACTTTTTGTTTACAAGTTAAAAGCAGTATTTTTTCCTAGAAAACTACTTAGAACCCCCAAACATTATATATATATATTTTTTAGCAAAGACTCTGGAGAATAAAATGTTGGTCATTGCAATATTTTTTGTCATTTTTGGTCTTTAAAATGCCATTTTTTTTTTTTTTAAATTTTGAAAAATCACATTTCACTGCATATAAAAAATACTAAAGAGTAAAGTTAGCCCATTTTTTTATAATGTGAAAGATGATGTCACGCTGAGTAAATAGATACCCAACATGTTACGGTTTAAAATTGCGCACACCCGTTGGATGGCGAAAAACTACGGTCAATAGAGATCTCAATAGGCGACACGCTGGCGGACGCGCCGGCTGGGTGCTCGTGTCTCCCGGTGGGACGGGAGGCCCGTTCAAAGTCACGGAAGGCGGCGGGAGGGGGGACGTCCCCTCCCGCTCACCCGGGTAACGATCGAGCGGCTCGGAAAGCCGACCGTCGGCTGTAAACCACGGTACCGGGATGGTGCCTCTAGCTAGAGGCATCATCCCGGTATAACACTGCAAAGTCTGCCGACGTAGATCTACGTCACTTTGCGGTAAGTGGTTAATTAAGCGCTATACGTGTACTTTATAAACACCGCTGATCATTTATTGAAAAGAATCAAAGCAACACATTTTATACAAAAATAAAAAACAAAACCATAGTACAATACTCCAACAGAAAACAAAGGAATACACATCCATGTTCATAATATATACAATATGTACATAGTCCAATACCAAAAGCATAAAGCAGCAGAGAGGGCCTAAGAGGTACAACCCATAAGCTATATACACAGCCATTTATCAAAAATTAGGCATTAAGAAAAAAATCTAGGGTGCTAAGAGACAGAAAGCCATACCCGGCAAAGAGACTCCTGGCAGTCAGGGAGGCTTGAAACCCCTCCACCCCTTCAACCAAGCCCTCTGACCCCACTTGTCTCTCTCAAGCACCCAAATCTTCCCCACCTTATGCAGAATATCACACCCCACCACCTGAACAGGAAGGATTTTACGCCGAGTGGTGACCTAAAAACTGTACGTTCCTCGTGAAATAACGTGGTTATTATTATTAAGCTAACTAAAAAAAATGTATCCAAACAAAAGACCCCACCAGTATTGAATGCTCCGTACACCCACTCAGCATAACCCAGCCTGGAGAGGAAAGGAACACCGAGGGCCCGCCCCACCTGTTTGTATACCTCTATGTTAAAAGGGCAGCGAAGCAGGAAATAGTCCATAGTCTCCACCTCACCTGTACATTCCTCCCGAGGACAAACAAGATCCATCTCACTGCAGTATTCCTAATTGCCCCAAACATAGAGCCTCCTGTGGAAGCCCAACCAGGCCAGATCCCTAAATTTAAGAGGGACTCTAGCCAAATTCTTAACCCTTTCCTCAAAATTGGGCCTGGGCAATTCTTTAAGGCCAGTGGGTCATGAAAGACTTCGTTCAAGACTCGGCTCATAAGGACTTTCCTCGGAGCAGATCTTCAGCTGACAGTTGCCACTGCTGCAGCAACTTCAAACACGGAGCGAAGTAGGCTGGAAGCTGACTCCTGAGATTCTTCACTTGGCCACCTTCTTCCCAAAGTCGTAGAAAATGCCTAAACCAAGATCTAAAAATGCCTGCCCATCCAGGAGGTTCCACTGCAAGCATACTACCAATGTTAAACTTGAGAAATAGCAGTGAAAAGAAAAGAATGGGGTCGACTATACCTAAGCTACCCTCCCTCCTGGATAGATAGGTGATATTCCTCTTGATGAGGTTCAGTCTGTTCCCCCACAGCATCCGGAAGAACACACTATAGATCCTATTCCTAACATAGAGAGACACTAGCACGATGCATACAAAGCTGACATACAAGAAGATCCGTATCAGGTAAGTTTTAATCAGATAAACCCTTTGCCTCAGAGATAACTTTCATCTCTTACAGCTGACCATCTTAGTATTGGCAACTTCCAGCCTGCCTTCCCAGTTTTTTAGGGCCATAATTGCTGGGTCCAACTTCAATGCCTAGTATATACATTTTTTCCTGGAGCACTGGAAAGGTGTCCGGGAGATCAAACCCCTCACCTTCCTTTCCCATCTAGAAAATGTCACTGTTTTCCTGATTGATCTCGGAGCCTGATGATTCAGAGTACCGTGATGTCAGAGACACCATCTCCTCAGCTTCATCTGTCCCAGTGACAACCACTGACACAATATCTGCATAGGCTCACCCGGGATTCCCACTGGTACCCCACACAACATGCTGCTCTCTAGACTCCTGATGAAGGGGTTGATTTCAAACACATAGAGCAGGGGACTCAGGGGACAACCCTGGCGCACCCCAGAACCAACCTCAAAGGACTGTCCAACCCAACCATTAACAAGAGGGAAGCTTTCTGCCCCCTTATACAAGACTTTTATCCAATCCAAAAAACCACCCAGTAGACCGTACTTACTAAGGAGCAACCACAGGTACTCATGGTTGATGCAATCTAAAGCCTTTGCCTGATCCAAAGCTAGTAAATACTTTCCCCAGCCTGCAGCCCTGCACTGCTCCAAGGCCTCCCGTACAGCTAAAACCGCTGTGAAGGTGCTCCTACTCTGTAACGAATAGTGCTGACGGAGAGAAAGCAACAACTCTGCTACTGACGATAGACCCTAGCAAAGTATCTTCGCCAGCACCTTTTTGTCGACCATTGAGAAGGCTGATGGGTCACCAATTCTCAATCATCGAAAGATCTTGACCTTTTGAAAGAAGAATCACAACTGAGTGTCTCTTGGAAGGAGGAAGCATCCCCTCAGCAAGGCAACTGTTAAAAACCTCTACCAAATGTGGGGCCAGAAAACAGTTAAAAGCTTTGTAAAAACTCAGCCATCAGACCACCCAGTCCAGGTGACTTTTTGATGGCAAGCTGTTCAATTGCCCTCATCACCTCTTGAACTGTGATCTCCTCTGTCAAATTCATCAATGGAACATCTCCACCAGTTAGACCAGGAGTAGAGTCCAAAAAGCTTTCCATCTTGTCTCGGTCAAGCTCTTTCCTTCCAAGAAGTTCAACATAAAAAGACCTCACGACCTCCAGGATCCCTGACCTGGACTTTGTCAAGGAACCTGTACTATCCTTAAGGCCAACGACCATCTTAACAGCTACATTTTGTTTTCAGTTCTGGTAAGGGTCAGGCGAGTGGTACTTCCCATAGTCCCTCTCCAGAACCAAAGAGGCATGGCGGTCAATTGACACTTCTAGCCTCTTGGCCATATAAATATCTTCCAAGGAGGTGAGCCTAGTCTCTTGCAAAAATAAAATTTCAGCATCTAATTGGCTGAACAAAAAGAAGGCACTTACTGACTTAATGCTGGCGACATTTATGATCGCCACTTTTAACAGAGGGGGAACTGCTATTTGGGTTATTGGGTGGATTGCTTCTTAGCTCCCTTCTGCTGCTCATCACCAGAAGCCTCTCTCTTTCTTGAGGCCTCCTCCAACTCCATTTCAGAATCCGAACTTTGCTCTGAAGAAGCCACAGATGAGGGAATATCTAAAGTAGAAGCACTATAACGGTTGGAGAAAGACACTTGGGCTTCCTGTCCCTGTTCCGTCCTCACTGCCTGTCTCTTCGCCTCACAACCTTCCTTCCCTCCTCCAGGTATTGCAGGTCAGACTCGGAGATGTTTTCATCTCTTGATTTTTCTTTGAAGTCTTCACAGAAGACTTCTTTACAGAAGAAGCAGCAGCAAAACTTTTTGGTACCCTCTACCAATCCTGGTGGGGGGGACCTTCCTTTAAGTCAGACTTGGGAGGGGAAGACCCATGAGGGATAACTGACTCGAGGGGCACAGATGTGGAAGGTTCTGACACAAGAGGAGTGGGTACAGTAATCTGGGAGGACACAGAGACAGACACAGAAGGAATACTTACATACACAGGAGGGGTGGTCACAGGAACTGGGGAGGGATCCTGAATAGGACTAGGGGAGTCAGTCACCGCAGAGGAGGATGGTACACCAGGGGCCTCATCCTCCAACCTGTCCAGCCTTATCAGTTCATCTGTTACCGCTTTCTCCATATTGTGCCAGGCCTCAGGACATTGGCTGTAGGGGTGGCCAAGGCGCAGGCACACGTTGCACCTTATCATCTGGGTGCAGTCCTTGGCAACATGATCTGACACTGAACATATTATTGCTGAACAGGAGGAGCTAAAATGCCCCTTTTCGCCACAGCGGTGACACAACTTTGGATGACCAGGATTCAAAATAGTCATCCTATCCCTCCCTATAAAAGCTGAGGAGGGCAGGTGACGGACAACATTCCCATCTCTGGCCAACCTCACCGTTACCAACCAACCCCCAGTCCAGATGCCACGTTCATCAAGGATTTTATCTGGCTTTGTCAAAACCACCATAATTCTTTAACCAGACTTCTAGGTCCCGAGTAGGAACACTCTCATTAGTGAGGATGATAGTTATCTTTATCGCAGTTGACCTTTGTGAAACAGCAACTGGTGCCAGACCTTCCCAATCTGGTCTTGAAACAAGAAGAGAAAAGACCGGGCGCCGATCTAAGTGTAGCAATAAAACATTTAATAGCAATAGCAAGAGTACTACTCACAGGAGTACGTTAAAAACAGGCATCTCAATAGTGGGTGTGCAGAGTTCGTCCGGGGGGTCCTCCAGAAGTCCTGTTGGAACTGGTGCTGCGAGGGATAAGCTGCGGTCTCCTGGTGCGGGACGCGCTGATCTCTCTGTGTTGATCCGGCAGCGTGAGTCCGTAGGATGGAGGGCCGTGGTGTCACTTCCTGGTCGACTCTGCGTGCTTGAACGGCGACGCGTTGCGGAGCATGCGCTCCTTCTTCATGGCCTGAAGAAGGAGCGCATGCTCCGCAACGCGTCACGCTGCTGGATCAACACAGAGAGATCAGCGCATCCCGCACCAGGAGACCGCAGCTTATCCCTCGCAGCACCAGTTCCAACAGGACTTCTGGAGGACCACCCGGACGAACTCTGCACACCCACTATTGAGATGCCTGTTTTTAACGTACTCCTGTGAGTAGTACTCTTGCTATTGCTATTAAATGTTTTATTGCTACACTTAGATTGGCGCCCGGTCTTTTCTCTTCTTGTTTTGGGTCATACAGGGTTACTTCACCCTTCACTGGAGGCAGCCATCGAAGTGTTTAGCAAGCCACACCGGACTTTGTGTACCGAAGCCCACCTTGCCATACCATGCTATATGCATAGAAACTGTATACAGTTCTGACCATCTGATTGCGCCAATCTCTCCTCTCCTCCTTCCAATCTGGTCTTGACCTACACAGAGCCTCATATCGTTCCCAGAACAAGTCAAGACCCTCTGGCCTGGTGATGCTAATTGTGTACTCCCGGCTCCCAGCTACATGTATTAGGGCATAGAGGTCTTTTGCCCCAAAACCCATCTCCAAAATCATGTCTACCACCACATGCCGTGCTGGAGGGATTGCACTGCCTTCCCATTATGGGATGACTACATTATGCCTTTGACCCCCAGAGACCCAAGACCAGATCCAGGGGGTGCTCAAAGCGGCAACTTGTGTTGGAAAATCCTGCTTGGAACTGGAGTTCCTCTTTAACTTTAGCCCTGGCTTGATAATATTACCAGGAGCACAGCGTACCACCTGAGCAAATGTAGGTTTATCAGGGCCAAGGCCCCACACTGATGTAACATTAGTCTGTACATTACTATTATTATTGACTGCTTGGACTGAGCCAGCAGGATTGTCTACTACACGTGTATGGGTACGATTGTCCATTACACATTTATTGGTGGGATCATCACACCTGTAGTGGAAAAGTTATCAGACACACAAACATCAGGTATAGTCACAGTTTCTGCTGCAGGACCACATGTCTCCTGATGCTGTAACATAGAGTCCTGCTCAGCTGCTGTTGCTGGACAAACAGCTTTGGGCTCAGCAAAAGGAGGGTTAATACCTTCTGCTGGCACTTGTAGTCCCTCTGCTGAAATTTCATTTTTAAATGTAACTTTTTCTGAGAGGCAACATCAGCAGGCAAAACATTTCTGAGCATGGGGTTAGCAGCCTGAGTGTCTTTGGGAAAACTGACAGCATTAGTCATGGTGTTAAATGTAAAACTGTTTTTACATTACTTAAGGCTTGATAGGCTTTACCTTATCAGACACGTTGTCAAGTAAGTTCTCCTCACCATTAAACACCAGCTGATCCCCCCGCATTGGAGACTCCATTGTCACTGACACTGGGAATGCAATGGGCTGCTTACCTTACCCTGAGGGGGCAGGATGTCAGAACTGGGGGTCTCTTCCTCCACCTCCATCTTTGCCATCCTTGTAAACCTCCGATCATTACAAAACATCTCCTTGAAAGGCCCATCTCTGCTTTCTATCATGGCCACAATGGTTTCCTGGTGTTCCACCCGGACTTCAGCCAATTGGATTTCTGAATCCATGGATCTATGGTTGCGGCTATACAAGCCCGGCCCCTCACGCTGCTTTCACAAATGTTTTAACTCCGCTCTGAGTTTGTAGAGCTTGTCTCTCTACTTATTCAGGACCTTAATACCGGCAACCACTCACTCCCGAATGGACTCCATGCGTTCATCCTAACCAGGGGCAGAAAGTTTACCAGCTATGGCTTGGACAGGGGCAGAGAGATCACCAGCCATGGCTTGTACAGGGGCAGGCATGTCACCCCAGTGGATGGCTGCGGTCTTCCAGCAGGAGAGGCCCCGCTGGCCTCCATGGCTTCCCCAGGAAGGAGCTAGGAGTGGAGGGATAGATTTCCCCACACAGATCACCTGGAGCAGCTTCAGATTCTCAGCAGGAGAAACTCCTCCCTCTTGACACACCTGACAGGTTGGAGGACTCTGCTCCTTCCCTTATCTAACTCTCCTCCCCTGAAATATGCTGCACTGCTGGAGGACTCTTCTCCTTCCTCCATCTAACTCTCCTCTCCTCTCCTGCAATACTCCGTACTGCTGAAGGACTCTGCTCCTTCCTCTATCTATCTCTCGTCTCCTGAAATACTCTGTACTGCTGCAGGACTCTGCTCCTTTCTCTATCTAGCTCTCCTCTCCTAAAATACTTTGCACTACTGTAGGACTCTGCTCCTTTCTCTATCTAGCTCTCCTCGCCTAAAATACTTTGCACTGCTGTAGGACTCTGCTCCTTCCTCTATATACTCTGTACCTCTGGAGGTCTGTTTTGGTACAGCTGTAGCAATTAGAGTTGCCCCTTAATTGTGTTTTCCAGGAAAATAATACACATTTTATGGAAAAGCCATTTCTTTGAGCTCATTGCCATCGTTGAGCAGCGAACAAAGGAACAAATGTTGACCTTTAGTGTAGAAATGGAGGATAGATCCATCCTTATAAGTTCTGTTATCAGGGCCAATTTGTCCAACCTAATGAATAGTTTTGTGCTCGTCTTGCCAATTAGGTGATGAGCGGTGCGGTAATTGCCCGTCTCCCAGGCTGGGTACTTGTTGTGCAGTAAACACGTTCCACGTACAATGAAGAGACTTCCAGATCAAATTTGTATTTATTGCTGGAAAAGACAGAAGAGAGTTATTAGGCTGTCCTACTTGATTGCTTGTGTGGGAGCGCGGTGACACGTTGATGAGGGTACAGTCACAGAACAGTTAGCGGTGAATGATTATTTAAAAACACTAAATTGACATTTTTTTAAAAAAAAGTTTATTTATTTATTTATGTTAAGGCTCCATTTACTTCAGTGGGGTCCGTGGTCGGTGCAGTCCTATGAACAAGGAACACTGAGGACAAATGGGAATGCTTTAAGAATATACTAAAAAAATGTATTGGCAAGTGTATTCCAATTGGCAATACATATAAAAGAGCTAAGATTAAACCTAGGTGGTTAAACTATAGCGTATAAATGCATATAAAATTGAAAAAAGGCTTTCAAAAATATAAGGTTGAGGGGTCTTTGTCAGCATTCCAAGAATACAAGGAAAGCAATAAGAAATGTAAGAGTGCAATCAGCATAGCTAAAATAGATCTTGAAAGGCGCATAGCGGAGGATAGTAAAAAAAAAAAAAATCTTAAGAAATATTTTAAATATATAATAACAATAAGAAAGTGAGGCCAAAACATATTGGCCCCATAAAGGTTAATGAAGGCAATTTGGTTACAAAAGACAGAGAGAAGGCAAAGGTTTAAATGCATTCTTCTCAGTTTTCACAAAAGAAAAGGGGGATATAGTAACCAAGACTGTAATGTAAGTAACACGTGACAGAATGCATCCTCGTGGCTAACAGAAGCCAGTATCAGAAATAGACATAAAAAACTTAACACAATAAGTCACCAGGACCAGATGGCTTACACCCGAAGACCCTTAACTGCCTCCTGCCCGCCGTATAGTAAAATGACAGCGGAGCAAGATGGTTCTCGTTCTGGGCCGACCTCCTATGACGTCGCCCAGTCTCGCCAGGGTCGTGCACCTGCTGGGGCACGCAGTATGGCGATCGCATGGGTGCTGTGTCCCTGGGACACGGCGCAACCCCGATCTCGGTAAAGAGCCACGGCCGCTGCTCTTTACTCATGTGATCAGCTATGTCCAATCACAGCTGATCACATGTAAACATGGAGATGCCGTTTATCAGTTCTTCTCGCTTCACACTGAGTCGCGAGGAGAGGGGAGCCGATCAGCGGCATCTCCTCACAGGGGGAGACATGTACAGGTAATCAGGGTACTGATCATCAGTGCCCTGATTACAGTGCAGCCTCAACAGTGCCTATCATTGATGCCATATGCATGTAGAAAGAAAGCAGCACTTCCAGTTTCAGGAAAGTAGGAACTTGAGTTTTATTTCTTCAAATCCAAAAGTCCAACATCGACATGTAGCAAGACAAACAGGATAGCAGCAAACGCGTTTCACACCATGTGCTGATGCCACTCTGTGCCCATCTGTGATTTCTACCTGTACCCATCAGTGACACCAGTCAGTGCTCATCAGTAATGCCAATCAGTGCTGCCTTTCAGTGCCCATCCGTGCTTGCCCATCAGTGTCACCCATCAGTGCAAGTCAGTGCCACCTATACATGCCACCTATCATTGCTCAAAAGTGCTGCCTATCGGTGCCACACATTAGTGCTCATCAGTGCCACCCTCCAGTGCCCATCAGTGCCCATAAGTGCCGCCTATCAGTGCCCATCAGTGCTGCATACTAGTGCCTCCTCATCAGTGCCCATCAGTGCCACCTCATCAGTGCCCATCATTGCCACCTCATAAGTTCAGCCTCATCAGTGCACATCAGTGATGGAGAAAATGTACTTATTTACCAAATTTTCTGACAAAAACTAAGAAAAACTTTAGCAAAAATAAAAAACTCAGAGGTGATTAAATACCACCAACTGAAAGAAAATGATAAAAAATGCATTTGGGCACAACATTGTGTGACCACGCAATTGTCATTAAAAGTGTGACAGCGCTGAAAGCTGAAAATTGGCCTGGGCAGCAAGGGGGTGAAAGTGCCTTGTATTGAGGTGGTTAAGGAACTCAGTCAAGTGATAGTTAGACCATTGTTCCTAATTTTTTTGGACAGTTTACTGACTGGAATGGTACCAGCTGATTGGAGGAAAGCCAATATGGTACCAATATTTTAAAAAAACTGCGATATTTCCCTGGAAACTACAGGCCAGTTAGCCTAACATCGATAGTATGTAAGCTATTAGAGGGGATGATAAGGGACTTTATCCAAGATTTTAGTAATGAAAACGGTATTATTAGTGGTAATCAGCACAGATTCACAAAGGCCTGTGGATGCGGTGTATCTGGATTTTGCAAAGGCATTTGATACAGTTCCCCACAATCGCTTACTGTACAAACCGAGGTCTTTTGGCATGGACCGTAGGGTGAGTACCTGGATTGAGAACTGACTACAGGGGCGGGCCCAAAGGGTGGTGATAAATAGCAAGTACCCGGAATGATCCAGTGTGGTAAGTGGGGTATCCCAAGGATCTGTCCTGGAACAAATTCTGTAATTCTGTTTAACTTATTTATAAACAATATGGAGGATGGGATAAATCTCAGTATTTAAGGGTTGATACAAAGCTAAGCAGAGTCATAACCCCAGGCTGTGGAAACCTTACAAGAAAACCTAAATAAAATAATGGGATGGGCAACTACATGGCAAATGAAGTTTATTGTTGAAAAATGCAAGCTAATGCATTTGGGTGCTAAAAATACGAATGCAAAGGGGAGAACCTCTGGGGGAATCCAGGATGGAAAAGGACCTGGGGGTTCTAGTAGATGACAGGCTCAGCAATGGCATGCATGCAAGGCCAGCAGAATATTGGCATGCATTAAAAAGGGGACTCACTCCAGAGATAAAACAATAATACTACCACACTACAAGACTCTGGTCCGGCTGCATCTGGAGTATGCGGTCCAGTTCTGGGCACCGGTCCTCAGGAAGAATGTGCTGGAACTGGAAGGAGTTCAGAGAAAGGCAACAAAGCTACTAAAGGGACTAGAGCAGGCCTGGACTGGTCATAAAGCACACCATACATGTGCCCCGTGGGCTCGGATGTCCTTGCTGGTAACCAGGCTGTACAGCAGGAGGTGGCTGGTGGCCACAGTCTGGAGGGGGCTGGTGCGGGCCATGGTCGCCGCTCAACTCCTGCTGTGCGGCCATGCCTGTGTCTGTATCCTCTGCAGAAACTGTGCATGTGCTGGATTCAGGCAATAAAAGGCAATGTTCGCCCAATGAGGTAAATGAACTCACTTAGCTACTTACATGTCGAATGGTCCCCAGGGACACAGGCACAAGTTGAGGACCTTGACAGCCAAGCAGGGACACAGTCACAAGCATGTCTGGGTGAAGGGGTGGGCAGGAGGGGAGGCTGTCCTGGGTGCAATAGTTTATTGCAGGGATGAGGGCGCCCTGACCCTAAAGGGGAGTGGAGGGTTGCAGTTTTGTATCTTTGCCCTGGGAGCTGGATGGCCTTGTCCCGTCACTGGTCAGCTTTTTTTAACAGTGGGGATATATACCGGAGATACAGGATTTTACAGCGGCTGTAGCATAAAGATTGAGTTGGGGGGGGGCGGCAGTGGAGAGATGGGGTGGTATTTGGGGGGTTGGAGGCCTGTCAGTGGGGGTTGGGGGTCGGTAGTTGGGTGGTGAAGGGGTGAAGGTCTGTGAGCAGGGGCAGTGGCTGGGAGAGGGGGTCTGTCAGCGGTGGGAGGGGGCAGTTATTGGGGTGGGGGTATGGGGCAGTAGGTGGGGGTTTGTTGGGGGGGGGGGAATTGGTGGGGTTTTCTTGGAGGGGACCAGCTTCATGGGCTCCATTGACTCTGATGTGGAGGTGGCGCTTCTGATGTGATAGGGGGCTGCTTCTGGTGTGAAAGGGGGACTCTGATGTGGAAGGGGGGGCTCTGATGTAATGGGGGGGTGTTGATGTGAAAAAAGGATTTTGATGTGAGAGGGGGCTTCTGGTGTGAAAGAGGGACTCTGATGTGGAAGGGGGGTCTGATGTAAAGGGGGGCTTTCAACGTGAATGGGACTCTGATGTGGAAAGGGACACTTCTTATGTGATGGGGGACTATGAGGAAATGGGGGGCTGCTGATGTGAAAAAAAACTGTGATGTGGAAGCGGGGATTCTGATGTAATGGGGGGGGGCGCTCTTGACTCTGATGTGGAGGTGGGGCTTCTGATGTTATAGGGGGCTTCTTCTGGTGTGAAAGGGGGACTGTGATGTGGAAGGGGGGTTCTGATGTAATGGGGGGGGGGGGGGGGCTGTTGATGTGAAAAGAGGACTCTGATATGGGGGGGGGGCTTCTGATGTCATAAGAGGCTTCTTTTGATGTGAAAGGTGCACTGTGATGTGGAAGAGGGGCTCTGATGTAGCTGTTGATGTGAAAAGGAAACTCTGATGTGATAGGGGGCTTCTTGTCTGAAAGTGGGACTCTGATGTGGAAGGGGAGGGGGGGGTCTGATGTAATGGGGGGCTTTTGATGTATTGGGGACTCTGATGTGGAAAGGGGCACTTCTTATGTGACGGGGAACTTTGGTTAAATGGGGGCTTCTGATTTGAAAAAAAGACTGTGATGTGAAAGGGGGGCTTCTCAAGTGGAAGGGCGGCTTCTAATGTGATAGGGGGCTTCTGGTGTTAAAGGGGGGAGACTGATGTGGAAGGGGGGGGGTTATATGTAATCGGGGTATCTGATGCATTAAACAATAATAACAATAAATGTAGCTAACATGCCCGTTTTTCAAGGGAAGGACCTCTCTGAGGATTTCATTGCTGACAGTGTCCCCAATTAATAATTTCCCCTTACTTCCTGTACAGGAAAGAAACTCTTCTCCACTTCATCCAACACACATACGTAAAAATCAGACTGGGTTTTATTTTTGGAGTGGATATTCCTTTAATTATCGTGCAGTGTAGTGTATGTCTTGAAAATGATAAATGGTGGTGTAACGGAAACGTGACCCACAATGCGCTTGTGTGCTTCCCTCAGAATACTGTTTCCTTCCGTCTTAAACATAGGTATCAGATATTACAGCCGCCCCCATTCAAAACTAGCCGGAACTTAGCTTGTATAGATCTGGAACAACAACTTTTATTGAACAGACTCACACACACAATATATACCACACAGGAGGACACCCCCCTCCTGATCAGATTACCCCACCAGGTCAGGTGCCTGATTACAATATGCTATGCAGATGAAATTGTGTATAGAAATATAATCAACATATCTAATGGAACAACTAACACAAACAGTATTCTACTTTCCTCTCAGCAACTAACAGACAGTGATTTAATTATCTTAAATTAATTAACTAGCAGACTTGCTGTCATTGAGCTCACAAAGTACAATACACATTATTATAAGTGTTAACACAGAACCCACAGTAGACAATAGGTGAGTTAATCAGCACAATCAACAATGTGTGGAAGACAGGTGGTTGAGCTGATATTAGCATCTGCTGTGAGTCTGACTGCGAGGAGCAGTCCCCTGTTGGCAATAGGCTCTAGGCCTTTAACATGGATCCTAGGCCTAGAGCCCCAGAGTCTTCATATATTCCTTCATTGTTGATAAATATTACTGTCCCATTTGAGTAATCCAAACCATATTCTCAGTGTCCATTAGGTAGTTGTCCATCATTTCCTTGGTCACCCTGTATCCCTAATAGACACAGGGTGACTTACACATAAGACTTACACATAAGAGGGACCTGGGGAGCTGAGACAGGGATTTCTCAACCTCTCTAAGGTAAGCTGGGTTCCACAGGCCCCCCAACCAAAGTGACTCCCGTCACAGACTATAGCTTCCTGAGCGCTTGGACAGCTGCATAGTAGCAGAAAAACAGAACTGTGATGGACTTCTCAGAACTCCGACTTGGTGTGGATTTAGAACATTTCCCCTGAGAAAGTACACACCTGGGCAGGCCTAGGACAAGGGAAGGGCAAGAGGGGAGGCTGCCCTGGGCGCAATGTTTTACGGTAGAGTTGACGGCGCCTTCCTTCTGTTACAAAGCTGACAGGAGCAGTGACAACGGCAGTGATTTTGACAAGCGAGTGACTGCTGGGGTGTAGGATCCCCTAATGAGTATGAAGAAGAGGTATAGGTGGCAGTCCTCAGGTGAAATAAATTATATAGGTGATAAACTGAAAAATGTATGTAAAAATATATACAGTATATGTGGTCCTATTGCAGAAACCCTTTATAAAAACAATAGTAAAGTGCAAACATAAAGAATACTAATATGCTATAGTAGTGATCCAAACTTATAAATTGCTGAACGCACTCTGTCATAATAAATACAGTGCTACAAGAAAGTGCAAAAATGTGCAAAAAAAGTGCAATGATTAAATAAGTCCATAAAACAATATAATAATTGAAAATTGCATAAGTCCTTAAAAAAATGGTAAAGTGCAAAAAATATTTTCCAAGGTGCAGCATCAGTCTCTTGGTGATAAAAACAGGAGGTGAATCCACATATGCTCCCCCCTTAGCTCCACACTCACCAGAAGACTAAACCCCTGTAGAGGTCAGAGGCACCAACAACTGGTTTAATAAACAGTCCTGTATCTCCTCCTCTGCCTCACCGGCTCTGATCAATGGGAACTCTCCTCAGGGTATTATGACAAGAGAGGCAACTTGTGAATCCGTAAAAAATGGATTTATATTTAAAAACAGAAAACGCACTTACAGCGGTACAAGGAATACAAGCACTCTGCGAGAAACACTATATCCGCAACGCCATGCATTCCACGGACCGGAAACTCAGAACTGGAAGTGACGCAATGATGCTCTAGTCTCTGCCCTACACATTTCGTCAGAATGATGTCATCAGGAGCAGCCCCATCTTGGTCAACCTCAAGGTCTTTATACTGCGTGGTTGCCCGGCAACAGAATCATCAATATAAACACACTAGCGGCCATTTTTGTCTACACCGTAGCGTGGAACCATGACCAATCTCGTAGGATCCCCTAAGCTTGCACATCATGAACAGGGTAGGGGGTCGCGGTTTGGCATCTTTGCATGGGGGGCGCTGAATAACCGTGTCCCAGCACTACACCTGGGAAAGCTGACCGGGACAGGCCCCAGTCTGCAAGTAACAACAGCAAATAGTTTCTTCCACTGAAAGGTGACTATAATGCCCCTTTCACACGGGCGGTCCGATCTGATCCGCCTGTTAGTTTTTCAGGCGGACCTGATCGGATGCTCCATGCACCCCTTTGGGGCAGCGGATGTCAGCGCAGACATCTCTGCTGACACCCGCTGCTATCCGATCCGAACCCGGATGCATGGAAACCCTATTTTCCATCCGTCTGGAGGATCGGATCGGATGAGAACGGACACACGGTCCGTTCTTATCCGATCTCCCCATAGAGGACAGCGGGGATCTGACAGCTCCATCTCAGCACTAGTGATGTCACGAACCTAAAATTCGCTGTTCGCGAACGGCGAACGCGAACATCGGCGAATGTTCGCGAACCGGCGAACATTGCGAACCGCCATAGACTTAAAAAGGCAGGCGAAATTTAAAACCCACAGGGACTCTTTCTGGCCACAATAGTAATGGAAAAGTTGTTTCAAGGGGACAAACACCTGGACTGTGGCATGCCGGAGAGGGATCACACAAAAAAAGTTCTTAAAAATTGTAATTTTTTGATAGAGAGCCAATTATTGGAAAAATTTAAAAAAAATAAAAATAAAAAATTTCTTTGGATTTAGCATCTGGGGGGTCTAAAAAGTGTACCTGTGAAGTTTCAGCTCTGTAGCATGTCCGGAACCAGAAAAAAATACGAATTAGGGCTAGGGTTAGGGTTAGGGCTAGGGTTAGGGTTAGGGTTAGGTTTAGGGTTAGGGTTATTTTTATGGCTAGGCTTAGAGGGTTAGGGTTAAGGTTAGAGGGTTAGGGTTATGGTTAGAGGGTTAGGGTTAGGTTTAGTGTTAGGGGCTAGGGTTAGGGTTACGGTGAGATACTTAGGGTTAGAGTTAGTAGCCCTTCCTCTACCCCTCTAACTCTAACCCTAAGCACTAAAAATAACCCTAACCTTAGCCCTAACCCTAACCCTAGCCCTAACCCTGATTCTATTTTTTTTTTCTGGTTCCGGACATGCTACAGAGCTGAAACTTCACAGGTACACTTTTTAGACCCCCAGACAATAAATCCAAAGAAATTTTTTTTTGTTAAGTTTTTTTTTTACAATAATTGGCTCTCTATCAAAAATGACAATTTTTAAGAACTTTTTTTTT
Organism: Pelophylax lessonae; assembly: GCF_965119305.1. Taxonomy (NCBI): domain Eukaryota; kingdom Metazoa; phylum Chordata; class Amphibia; order Anura; family Ranidae; genus Pelophylax; species Pelophylax lessonae. The sequence goes on from NC_138778.1 coordinate 219,759,322, forward strand.
TGTGTGATTTAGTGTCTAGGGGGTCTAAAAAGTGTACCTGTGACGTTTCAGCTCTGTAGCATGTCCAGAACCAGAAAAAAAGATAATTTTTCAGTAGAGCAGGGATGGTGGGAACCCCTTTTACACCTATATGATCTTTTTTTTCTGGTTCTGGACATGCTACATATATATATATTAAAAAAATACTCAAATACCAGCCCTCAAAGGGGCTTTTGGGGACAATATATATATATATATATATATATATATATCCAAAAAAAAACTCAAATACCAGCCTTAGGAAGGGCTTTTTGGGGTGCTGTCCTTACAGCAGGAGTGTACCAAGAACACTGGCTAACAAGACCAGGAACACTGACTAACTGTCCCTAGCTATAACAGCAGCAGCACCAGCACTTTCCCTGCTCTCAGTAACACAGAAATGATCTAAAATGGATGCTGCCCTTGCTTATTTATAGGAGGTGGGAGGGTGTGGGAGGGAGGTATGCTGATTGGCCTGGATGTTAAGGGTCAAAGTTTGCCTCAATGATGATGTATAGGAGGCGGACCGAACATCGCATATGTTCGCCCGCAGCGGCGAACGCGAACGTTCGAAGTTCGCCGGGAACCGTTCGCCGGCGAACCGTTCGGTACATCTCTACTCAGCACACAGAGCGGAGACGGACCTGTCATTGGCCTGCTCAGCGGGGATCAGCAGATCGATCTCCCGCTGAGCAGAACGGACTCCGTCGGGTGGTGCGCCCATGTGAAAGGGGCCTAAAACAGAAATGGTTTTGATTTCTTTCTTGTTTTCTAATTTTGCAGGTTTGTGAATGAACATTTTGTTTATTTATTTTTTTAATAACATTTTTATTTCCCAAATAAAAATTCAGGGCAGTCTGCTCCTGGGACAGAATTGGCTGTGCTAAGAGAAAATCCCCGCCCTCCTTGCTAATTTTTTTGCTGAAGCTATAACTGAGGTTTGAACACTGACCTGTCCACAACGTAGGCTATTCACAACATAGCAGTAAAGTCTAAAATTCCTGGAAAAGAAAAAAAAAAAAGCCTAAATTTCCTTGATTTATAGGACAAAACTGTTATTGTTACCATATTAAAGGAAGAATATCTTTAACAAAAAAATTATTTTAATGCTTCAATCACTAAGCGGAAATTAGGCCGTTTGTGTTCAGTGGCTTACTCTATATGGCGAACGTCCTCTCTCGCTCGATGTACAATAATGACAGGAGGTTAAAGTTGTGTATACAAGGAGAATACAGATGAGGAGCGCCCCGGTCTGCACACCATTTCCCAGAAACTCCCTGCTGGTTGATTCTATGAATAAGGTTTATTTAATGTGCACACTCATAAGGAAATAAAAACTCAACTCACACCCACCCCCCTCCCCCTCCCTCACTCACCCATGTAAGCAGAATATAATCCATGCCGGGGTTAAATACCCATCCATATGCCGCCATGAGAAGCACCAATTGGTGAATATTGATGCACAGACAGACCTCACCTCAAATGGCTTTGAATGCATTAATTATATTGAAGAACATAAAGACACCCTTTCCTTCATCATATCTTCCACCACAAGCCAAGAAGTTATGCTTGTTCCCTGTGCATGGAATGGTGGGAACCCCTCATAATGGGCACAGCAGGTGTACAGACATGGGAACTCAGCACAGGGATGGTGGGACCCCTCCTTTGAAGGGTGTGGCTTTTGCTGATGACGTTTCTGTTTTTGTCTCTGGGACTGTGGAAGCACAGGAGGTGGTCTCAGTGATAAGGCAGTATGCGGAAGCATCAGGTTCAAAGGTCAACCTGGATAAGTGTGAAGCTTTCTGGATGGGCTTGGAAGGTGAGAGCTTTGTTCTCCCGGATGACTTCCCGGAGCCCCAACAAAAAATTTGAGTTCTAGGCATTGAATTTGGCCCAGGTGACTATGGTCATGCAAATTGGGTGAACAGGCTGGAGAATGCCGATGCCAAGGTGGCGAGCTGGAAAGGTTGGCAGTTTTCCTTAAGGGAAAAGGTTGATCTGATCAAAGGTTATCTGATTTAAATTTTTCTGTATGTCAGTTTTGTCTGCGTTTTGCCAGTGTCTCTCTATACCAGGATCTATAGTTGTTTCTTCCAGCTGTTATGAGGGAACAGAATAAACCTTGTCAAAAGGAGTGTGACTTATCTTCCTAGGTGGGAGGGTGGACTAGGAATGATCAACCCTGTAGTCTTTTTCTCTCTGATGTTTGTAAAGTACAACCTGGGTAACATGTTGGCAGAGAGACCGCCTGGGTGGGTGGGTATTTTCCAGTCCTGGTTTAGGCCCTTTCTGCGAAACTGGGAAAATGGTGGGCCAGTGAAAAGCCTGAGGGTCAAGCATGATAAGCTCCCGGCTCATGTTGCCCCATGTTTGAAAATACTTTGGCAGTGGTAAGTAACGGCAGGGGAGGTCAGATCTCTTCCATGGAAACTTCTTGAGAAGCGGATCATGAGCTCTGTTTTTTGAGAACCACTGGCCTTAAGGGATTGCCCAAGCCTGGTTTTGGGGGAGGGTTTGCGTTTGATTAATTTAGAGAGAATCCCAATAAAGTTTAGGGATCAGGCTTGGCTCGCTTTCCATGGAAAACTATATGTGAAGGGCACCCTGAAGTTTCTTTCTGTGAGTGATCGGGGCTGCCCGAGAGTAGAGTGTGGAGGAGAGGTGGAGTCCATGGATGATTTTCTGCTTCAGTGGCTTTTTAATATAGAGGTGTACATGAGGGTAGGGAGGGCTCTGAGTATATCCTTCCTCCCCCATATGAGTTCTGCAGAGTGGGTATATGGGGCATTCCAGACTCGCCGGGATTATAATTTGGAAACACTTTTTTTAGTTAGTCTAGTAGTCCGTTATTTCACGTGGAGTTCACGGTGCCAGGTATCCTTATGTGATAAAATCCTCCCTGTCAAGGTGGTGGTGCAGGACATTATGGGTGAGGTTGGGAAGATTTGGGGTCTTGAGAAAGACAGGTGGCAGCAGGAGGCCTGGATAAAGGCGTGGAGGAATATCAGGACTCTGTAGCTGCTGCCTGTTGATCTCGGGGTGTGCGGCTTTTCTTTCTGTCCTTTCTTCACTCCCCTAGATTTTCAGATAAAATATATTTTTGATAAAAGGCTACATGCATGGTGACGGTGATGTTCCTTAGTCTGGCTCTCTCGTAGGGTTTATGTTGTGCGCAATTTGGTTTATTTATTATGTTCTTGTTTGTTTTTGGTTTTGTATAGTTATATTTATTAATATAACTATACTATGTTATATAATATGTTATGTTTATTAAATATGTTATTTGTTTATTAATTTATTTATTATGGTTTTATTGTATATAAGTTGTTGTTTGTAAGATTTTTCAATAAACAAAATGAACCCCTCATAATGGGCACAGCAGGTGTACAGACCCTGGAACTCAGCACAGGGATGGTGGGACCCCCTCATAATGGGCACAGCAGGTGTACAAACCCGGGAACTCAACAGAGGGATGGTGGGGACCTCTCATAATGGACACAGCAGGGACCTGGGAGGTCAGTGAAGGAATGGTGTGAACCCCTCATATTGGGCACAACAGGTTTACAGACCTTGAAACTCACTACCGAGATGGTGGGAACCCCTCATAATGGGCACAGCCGGTGTACAGGCCCAGAACCTCACACTGTCACAGTCTGGTGCCTTGAAGGGGGCACGCACGCTGGTCTCTCTCTGCGTTGATGGGGGGGGGGGGGCGTGTTACATGCCTGTGACATGCTTGTACCTGTGTACAATGACCTGTGCCATGCCTATTCCATCACCTGTGCCATGCCTGTACCATCTGTGCCATGCCTATTCCATCACCTGTGCCATGACCTTACCATCACCTGTGCCATGCCTATTCCATTACCTGTGCCATGACCTTACCATCACCTGTGCCATGCCTGTACCATCACCTGTGCCATGCCTGTACCGTCACCTGTGCTGTGCCATGCCTGTGACATGCCTGTACCATCACCTTTGCCATGCCTATACCATCTGTGCCATGCCTGTGACATGCCTGTACCATCACCTGTGCCATGCCTGTACCATCACCTGTGCCATGCCTGTACCATCTGTGCCATGCCTATTCCATCACCTGTGCCATGCCTACACCATCTGTGCCATGCCTATTCCATCACCTGTGCCATGCCTATTCCATCAGCTGTGCCATGACCTTACCATCACCTGTGCCATGCCTATTCCATCACCCGTGCCATGCCTGTACCATCTGTGCCATGCCTATTCCATCACCTGTGCCATGCCTGTACCATCTGTGCCATGCCTATTCCATTACCTATGCCATGACCTTACCATCACCTGTGCCATGCCTATTCCATCACTTGTGCCATGCCTGTACCATCTGTGCCATGCCTATTCCATCACCTGTGCCATGCCTGTACCATCTGTGCCATGCCTATTCCATCACCTGTGCCATGACCTTACCATCACCTGTGCCATGCCTATTCCATCACCTGTGCCATGCCTGTACCATCTGTGCCATGCCTATTCCATCACCTGTGCCATGACCTTACCATCACCTGTGCCATGCCTATTCCATTACCTGTGCCATGACCTTACCATCACCTGTGCCATGCCTGTACCATCACCTGTGCCATGCCTGTACCATCACCTGTGCTGTGCCATGCCTGTGACATGCCTGTACCATTACCTGTGCCATGCCTGTACCATCTGTGCCATGCCTATTCCATCACCTGTGCCATGACCTTACCATCACCTGTGCCATGCCTATTCCATCACCTGTGCCATGCCTGTACCATCACCTGTGCCATGCCTGTACCATCTGTGCCATGCCTATTCCATCACCTGTGCCATGCCTACACCATCTGTGCCATGCCTATTCCATCACCTGTGCCATGCATGTACCATCTGTGCCATGCCTATTCCATCACCTGTGCCATGACCTTACCATCACCTGTGTCATGCCTATTCCATCACCTGTGCCATGCCTGTACCATCACCTGTGCCATGCCTGTACCATCACCTGTGCCATGCCTGTACCATCTGTGCAATGCCTGTACCATCAGCTGTGCCATGCTTGTACCATCTGTGCCATGCCTGTGAAATGCCTGTACCATCACCTGTGCCATGCCTATACCATCTGTGCCATGCCTGTGACATGCCTGTACCATCACCTGTGCCATGCCTGTACCATCATCTGTGCCATGCCTGTACCATCTGTGCCATGCCTATTCCATCACCTGTGCCATGACCTTACCATCACCTGTGCCATGCCTATTCCATCACCTGTGCCATGCCTGTACCATCACCTGTGCCATGCCTGTACCATCTGTGCCATGCCTATTCCATCACCTGTGCCATGCCTACACCATCTGTGCCATGCCTATTCCATCACCTGTGACATGCCTGTACCATCACCTGTGCCATGCCTACACCATCTGTGCCATGCCTATTCCATCACCTGTGCCATGACCTTACCATCACCTGTGCCATGCCTATTCCATCACCTGTGCCATGCCTGTACCATCACCTGTGCCATGCCTGTACCATCAGCTGTGCCATGCCTGTACCATGTGTGCCATGCCTGCACCATCAGCTGTGCCATGCTTGTACCATCTGTGCCATGCCTGTGACATGCCTGTACCATCACCTGTGCCATGCCTATACCATCTGTGCCATGCCTGTACCATCACCTGTGCCATGCCTATACCATCTGTGCCATGCCTGTGACATGCCTGTACCATCACCTGTGACATGCCTGTACCATCCCCTATGCCATGCCTGTACCATGACCTATGACATGACTGTACCATCACCTGTGCCATGCCTAAACCATCACCTGTGCCATGCCTATACCATCACCTGTGCCATGCCTATACCATCACCTGTGCCATGCCTATACCATCACCCGTGCCATGCCTGTACCATCACCCGTGCCATGCCTGTACCATTATCTGTGCCATGCATGTACCATCACCTGTGCCATGCCTATACCATCATCTGTGCCATGCCTGTGACATGCCTGTACCATCACCTGTGCCATGCCTGTACCATCACCTGTGCCATGCCTGTACCATGACCTATGACATGCCTGTACCATCACCTGTGCCATGCCTATTCCATCACCTGTGCCATGCCTATACCATCACCTGTGCCATGCCTGTACCATCATCTGTGCCATGCCTGTTCCATCATCTGTGCCATGCCTATACCATCTGTGCCATGCCTGTACCATCACCTGTGCCATGCCTATATCATATGTGCCATGCTTGTACCATCACCTGTGCCATGCCTGTATCATAACCTCAAAGTCATGCAATTTTTTACCGCGTTTTTTGCCGTGAAGCAATACCTATTACATTTTTCTTTTTGCGCCCCCCCAAAAAATTTTGAGCACCAGCCGCCACTGCTAGGTGATATTGGTCACAGGACACATAGGTGGAAACACATACAGCAATGAAAACCTGACAGGGGTTCTAACCCTCCTTTCGGACTTCATTCAAAATTTAGGAAAAATGTTTGTGTAGATACACTGTAATTTGTAATTTATATCTACACAGCAGCTTCCTCCTCCTCAGCCCGAATTCTCCTGCGCTCATGATGTTTTGTTAAATATGAAAATGACAAAGCTGGTTCATTGCACAGAACACAGATAAGGTGTTTAATGGGAACAGTTTAAGCTGAAGAGAGTTCTGGAGAGCACACCGCAAATTAAATCGTTCCCGACGAGTGCTCCTCCACTTGATTAAAAATGCAGAAGCGATTGTGATAAACATACGGTGGATTTAATCTACTTACCATCGTAGTTGAGTTCACTTTCCAGCCCCAACTGACTGCGATTGCTCTGTAGAAGACACGCTCGCCAAAAGTGCCTGTTAACATATCTCGTGCATTGCTCTGAATTAAAAAGTCTGTGCATTCCAGAATATGTCCCGGTGCCACCCAAATACAATGCTTAGAGTGCCTAGGCCAATCCAATATGGTCGCCGGCTGTGGGGTCTAAGGTAAGGTTACCAGTTTTTTAAAATGAATTCAGGGGACATATTTTTTAATTTTTTTATTGGCAAATGGCACAGGACTGCATGATACACAGAGCGCTGGGCACAGGACTGCATAATACAGAGAGTGCTGGGCACTGGGGACAACACTGCATGATACATAGAGTGCTGGGCACAGGACTACATAATACACAGAGCGCTGGGCACGGGACTACATAATATACAGAGCGCTGGGCACAGGACTGCATACGACAGATTGCTATGCACAGGACTGCATGATACACAGAGCGCTGGGCACAAGCCTACATAATACACAGAGCACTGGGCACAGGACTGCATAATACACAGAGCGCTGGGTAAAGGACTACATAACACACAGAGCTCTGGGCACAGGACTGAAAAATACACAGGGCACTGGGCACAGGACTTCATAATACACGGAGCGCTGGGCGCAGGACTGCATAATACACAGAACGTTGGGCACAGGACTGCATAATACACAGAGCTCTAGGCACAAGACTACATAATACACAGAGAGCTGGGCACAGGACTGCATAATACAAAGAGCTCTGGGCACAGGCCTACATAATACACAGAGCGCTGGGCACAGGACTGCATAATACACAGAGCGCTGGGCACAGCACTGCATAATACACAGAGCGCCGGGCACAAGACTACCTAATACACAGAGCGCTGGGGATAAGACTACATAATACACAGAGCGCTGGGCACAGGACTGCATAATACACAGAGCACTGGAAACAGGACTGCATAATACACAGAGCGCCGGGCACAGGACTACGTAATACACAGAGCGTTGGGGATAAGACTACATAATACACAGAGTGCTGGGCACAGGACTGCATAATACACAGAGCGCTGGGCACAGAACTGCATGATACACAGAGCACTGGGCACAGCTGCATAATACACAGAGCGCTTGGCACAGAACTGCATGATACACAGAGCACTGGGCACAGGACTGCATAATACACAGAGCGACCGGGCACAGGACTACCTAATACACAGAACACTGGGCACAGGACTGCATAATACATAATACAATAATATTCGGCGGCAGGTTCCCACGAATTGCCGCACCTGTACCGATCCCGAGGGCACGCGCGCCCACTTACTAGCGGAGAAGTTTATGCACGGGGTAACTGCGATCGCTCCCCATGGAGAGAAAACGGCGGTCTGCTGTTGTAAACACAGCAGACCGTTGTTCTCTCAGCTATCAACACAGAGCTCATGTGTTCCTCCTATTTAGGATCACAGGTCTCTGTGTTGATTCCACAAGCCCATACCCTTCACAGTTGGAAAGCACCCCCTAGGCTCACATTTAACCCTTCGATCGCCCCTGGTGTTAACCCCTTCCCTGTCAGTGCCATTAGTACAGTAACAGTGCATATTTTTAGCACTGATTACTGTAGTAATGTCACTGGTCCCCCCAAAAGTGTCAAAATGTCAGTTAGGACTGCGATCTGTCCGCCGCAATGTTGAAGTCCTGCTTAAAATCGCAGATCACTGCCATTACTAGCATAAATCTTTCCCCTAGTTTGTGGATGCGAAAACTTTTGCGGAAACCAATCAAAATATGCTTATTGGGATTTTTTTAAATCAGAAATATGTAGCAAAATACAAATTGGCCTAAAATGATTAAAAAATTTGATTTTTACAATTTTTTTTTTTGGGGGGGGGGGGGGAGTGTTATATAGCATAAAGGGAAAACATTTTTTTTTTTTTTTTGTTGCTCTTTTTTTGTTTATAGTGCAAAAAATAAAAAGTGCACAGGTGATTAAATACCACCGAAAGAAAGCTCTGTTTGTTGGGAAAAAAGGATATCAATTTTATTTGGGTACAGACACGCACGACCGCCTAATTGTCCATTAAAGTCTCGCAGTGCCGAATCGTAAGAAAATGGCCTGGTCATTAAGGGGGAAAATCTTCCGGTCCAGGAGTGGTTAAGGAAGGGTATAATTCAATCACACAATAAATAGGTGGTTGGTGTTCTTTCTCTTTACCGCCGGTAAATGGATTTGCCTGAAATGCCCTGGATGAGCAGCGAAGGACGCAGCAAATGATAATAAACAACATATAATGTAATAAATGTCCCTGACATGTAGCAAGAGGATCAACTATTAAAACTAATCCACACACATTAGAGCGCTGTCAGATGAGTAAAACTGCCACAAGGTCTGCCGGCGGTGGTGCCTTTTATCTTCAACAGTTATAAGAAAAGGTAGTTCTTGGCCCATAAAGGATGCGGTATCTTCGCAAAGTTTCTTAAATAGAGTTGAGTGGACACCTGGATGTCCGTGTTCGGCGGGTTCGGCCGAACTTGAAAAAAAAGTCCGGGTCCGTGACCCGGACTTTTTCCGAACTTTACCCGGACACCGAACCCCATTGAAGTCAATGGGGACCCGAACTTTCAGGCACTAAAATGGCTCTAAAAAACCAATGGAAAGGGCTAGAGTGCTGCAAATGGCAGCAAAATGTAGTTAAGAGCATGGCAAGTGCTCTGCAAACAAATATGGATAGGGTGTGTAGGTGGAAGCGGCGGTGGAGGGGGACGAGGTAGCCAACACTGCTTTTTCTCAGTCATTTTAAATTAGGATACACCCCAAAAGAGTGAGAAAGATCAAAAATATAACAATGGCTGGGTAAGGTCGGTATCCATCTCTATTCTGCACAAGGTACAGAAAAGTCCTGTGGGATCCATGCCTTTTTCATTTTAATGAACGTGAGCTTGTCCACATTGTCTCTGGACAGGCGGCTGTGCTTGTCTGTGATAACGCCCCCAGCCATGCTAAATACCCGTTCAGATAATACACTGGCTGCAGGGCACGCCAGCACCTCCAAGGCGTAAAGGGCAAGCTCAGGCCATGTGCCCAATTTGGGGACCCAGAAGTTGAAGGGGGCAGACCCGTCATTCACTACATTTAGGCGTGTGCACACATACTGCTCCACCATGTTGGTGAAATGCTGCCTCCTGCTAAGACGTTCCATATGAGCTGCTGGTGCTGCTGTTTGTTGTGGCGTGCTGACAAAGCTTTTCCACATTTCGGCCATGCTAACCCTGCCTTCTGAGGTGCTGGCGGTGCCCTGGTTGCGTTGGCGAACTCTTCCTCCTCCTCTGCCTTGGCCTTGTGCTTCCACTGTGGCCCCGCTGTCAGGTGGGAATGCCAGCAGCATCGCGTCTACCAGCGTGCGCTTGTACTCGCGCATCTTGCGATCGCGCTCCAGTGAGTGAATTAAGGACGGTACGTTGTCCTTGTAACGGGGATCCAGCAGCGTGGCCACCCAGTAATCAGCACAAGTTAGAATGTGGGCAACTCGGCGGTCGTTGTGGAGACACTGCAGCATGTAATCGCTCATGTGTGCCAGGCTGCCAAGAGGCAACGAAAGGCTGTCCTCTGTAGGAGGTGTATCGTCTGTGTCCTCTGTATCCCCCCAGCCACGCAGCAGTGATGGCCATGAGCTGGCCTGGGTGCCACCCTGCTGTGAACATGGTTCCATCTCCTCCTCCATCTCCTCCTCCATCTCCTCATCCTCCAGAACTGTGCCCCTGCTGGACAATTGTGTCCCTGGCGTTTGTGGGTGCAGGAACCCACCCTCTGAGCCACTTGCGAATGACTGCCCTGAAAGCCTTGGAAATGTTACCTCTTCATCCTCCTCCTCCTCATCCTGTGCCACATCCTCTTCCATCATCGCCCGAATAGTTTTTTGAAGGAGGCATAGAAGTGGGATAGTTAAGCTGACAACGGCGTCATCGGCACTGGCCATGTTGGTGGAGTACTCAAAACAGCGCAACAAGGCACACAGGTCTCGCATGGAGGCCCAGTTATTGGTGGTGAAGTGGTGCTGTTCTGCAGAGCGACTCACGCTTGCGTGCTGCAGCTGAAACTCCACTATGGCCTGCTGCTGCTCGCACAGTCTTTCCAGCATGTGCAAGGTGGAGTTCCACCTTGTGGGCACGTCACATATGAGGCGGTGAGCGGAAAGGCCGAAGTTACGCTGCAGCGCTGACAGGCGAGCAGCAGCAGGGTGAGAACGCCGAAAGTGCGCACAGACGGCCCGCACTTTCTGCAGCAGCTCTGACATATCAGGGTAATTTTTAAGGAACCTCTGCACCACCAAATTCAGCACATGCGCCAGGCAAGGGATGTGCGTCAAACCGGCTAGGCCCAGAGCTGCTATGAGATTTCGCCCGCTATCGCACACCACCAGGCCGGGCTTGAGGCTCGCTGGCAGCAACCACTCATCGGTCTGCTGTTCCATGCTCCTCCACAACTCCTGCGCGGTGTGTGGTTTTTCCCCCAAACAGGCAAGTTTTAAAACTGCCTGCTGTCGTTTACCCCTGGCTGTGCTGAAGTTGGTGGTGAAGGTGTTACGCTGACCGGATGAGGAGGCGGTAGCGGATGAGGAAGCGGAGTAGGAGGAGTTAGGAACAGGAGGCAAACTGAAGCGCCCTGCAATCCTCGGTGGTGGCAGGACGTTCGCCAAATTGCTATCCGCCTCAGGCCCAGCCGCCACTGCATTTACCCAGTGTGCCGTTAGGGAGATATAACGCCCCTGACTGTGCTTACTGGTCCACGTATCGGTAGTTAGTTGGACCTTGCAACAGATGGCGTTGCGCAGGGCACACCTGATTTTTTCCCCCACTTGGTTGTGCAGGGAAGGGATGGCTTGCCTGGAAAAGTAGTGGTGGCTGGGCACGACGTACTGTGGTACAGCTACCGACATAAGGCTTTTAAAACTGTGCGTCTCCACCAGACGGAATGACAGCATTTCAGAGGCCAAGAATTTTGAAATGCTGGCATTCAGGGCCAGGGATCGCGGGTGGGTAGGGGGGTACTTCCTCTTCCTCTGAAGTGTTTGGGAGATGGAAAGGTGAACGCTTCCACGGGACATTGTGGAGATGTTTGGTGACCCAGGTGGTGGTGTTGCTGACAGATCCTCTGTTTGCGGGGTGGCAGGTGCCGGTATCACTACAGAGGTGGATGAAGAGGCAGAGACTGCAGCAGAAGAGGAAGCAGGAGGAGCCAGAGACCTTTCTTGGTTTTGAAGGTGTCTACTCCACTGCAGCTCGTGCTTTGCACTTAGATGCCTGATCATGCAGGTTGTGCTCAGGTTGAGAAGGTGTATGCCTCGCTTCAGGCTCTGATTGCACAGGATGCAAACCACTCGTGTCCTGTCATCAGCACATTGTCTGAAGAACTTCCACGCTAGAGAACTCCTTTGAGCTGGCTTTGGTGCGCTCGGTCCCTTGCTGCGTTGGGCAGTAGCAGGCGTAGTATCTAGGGCATGGCCTCTTCGCTTCTGCACCCTGCTCGCTCTTCTGCTGTGCTGGTGGCTCTGTGCGACCACCGCCTCTTCCTCCAAACTACTCAGGTCACCTGCATGACCTTCATTCCATGTGGGGTCGAGGACCTCATCGTCCTCCACATCATCTTCCACCCAGTCTTCACCCCTGCCCTCCTTGTCGGTCTCCACAATTCTGAGTGCCGCAGCAGTTGGCACCTGCGTTTCGTCATCATCGGAGACGCGCTGCGATGGTCCTTCCATGTACTCATCTTGAGAAATAAGTGGTTGGGCATCGCTGCACTCAATCTCTTCCACTTCTGGGGCAGGGCTAGGTGGATGGCCCTGGGAAACCCTGCTGACCGAGTCATCAAAAAGAAGAAGAGACTGCTGTATGGCTTGGGGCTCAGACTGCTTGCCTGATTTGCAAGGGAGTGAGGTGAAAGACGGTTGGACATCGGCTGCATGTGCCAACTCTGACCTTTCTGCAGTAGACTGGGTGGGAGACAATGTGAAGGAACTGGAGGCACTGTCAGCAACCCAATCTACTATCGCCTGTACTTGTTCTTGCCTCAACACTTGTAGAGGCGTATGATGCCCTACCAAATACTGCTGCAGGTTCTGTCGCCTACTCACACTTGAGGAAGGTGTTTCACTTGTGCGTGTAGCTGGCACAGATCGACCACGTCCTCTCCTTGCAACAGGAGCTCTACCAGCAGCACCACGACCCAGGCCACGGCCCCTATTTGACGTTCTCCTCATGCTTCTATAATTTATGATTTTCCCCTAGAAAGGTGTTTATTGAATAGCGGAACAAAACAACAACAGTATCGCACGGGTGTATCTCACAGTCAAATATGCAAACTATGCCGCAATTTATTTTTTTTCACCCCAAAAGGGTGTATATTGAATAGCGGAATAGAAAATTTTTTATAAAACGGTGTATCTCACACGTACAAACACAGACTAGGCCCCAATTACAATTTTTTGTACCCTAAAGGCAGGATGAGGATGAGGAAGAGGAGTAGGAGGAGTTCGGAACAGAAGGCAAACTGAAGCGTCCTGCAATCCTCGGCGGTGGAAGGAGATGCGCCAAACAAATTTAAAAGGTGTATCTCACACGTACCGATACAGACTATGCCGCAATTAATTTTTTTTTACCCCAAAAGGGTGTATATTGAATAGTGGAATAGAAAAAAGTATATAAAATTGGTGATTTTTCAATAGCACATGTGAACACAGCAGTGTCTTATGTTTTATGTCATGGTCAGCAGCAGGCTATGAAGGGAAAAAAAAAATAATTCCCCTTTAACTTTGTAATTTTTAAATAGCAGATTAGAACAGCAATCTGTAGTAAAATATAGCTGAACGCTGCACACAACAGACTGATAAAAATATATATTTTTCTCCCTCCTCCTCCTCCTCCTCCTCAGTGGGCTCAAGTGAGGGCAAAAAGATTGTTCACTGCACCACCCCCACACAGCAAAATCGATGTAGATCGCTAACGGACGATTGTTCTGTCCTGTGTCTCCTATCTCTCCCTGCCTAATCTCTCCAGCCTGTCCCTAAAATGCTCAAATATCTTTCCCTGCCTAAACTCCGACCTGTCCCTGCATTCTTTTCGGGCACAATGTTGTTTTTCCCTGTCTGTCCGTATTCAGCAGCAGCCAGCACCGTTGTGTGTGCTCTCTCCCTACACTACAGCAGACTGACGCACAGCGCACTGTGTCTCGAGCTTATAAAGACCTGGGTCACATGCTTCAGCTGGCCAATCACAGCCATGCCATTAGTAGGTATGTAAACTGACCACGGCAATCATGGCTGCTAATCCATTATACCCTGGTGAGTTTTTGTACCTCTGTTATCTCACAGTCTCCCCTCTTTCCCCCATCTCCCCTTCCCTCCATGCCTGCCAGCTCCTGTGTGTGACCGATCTCCTCTTCAACCCTCCCCTCCCTTTCCGCCGCTATAAGTAGCTGGCAGTAAAGTCAGAGTATGATCAATGCCAGTCTCTCTGTTATACCAAGGTATATTACACAGTGTAAATGTTTGTTTAACCACTTCAATACAGGGCACTTTCCTCCCTTCCTGCCCAGGCCAATTTTCCCCTTTTAGCGCTGTTGCATTTTGAATGACAATTGTGCGGTCATGCAACACTGTACCTACACTAAATTTATGTCATTTTCCCCCCACAAATAGAGCTTTCTTTTGGTGGTATTTGATCACCTCTGGGGTTTTTTCCTTTTTGCTAAACAAATAAAAAAAGACCGAAAAGTTTGGAAAAAAAAAAAAAGTTTTTTTGTTTGTTATACAATTTTGTAAATAATTAAGTTTTTCCCTGCACTGATGAGACTGCACTGACAGGCACTGATGAGGAGGCACTGATGGGTTGGCACTGATGGGGTGGCACTGATAGACGGCACTGATAGGCACTGATAGGTAGCACTGATATGCAGCATTGGTGGGCACTGATAG
>NC_138778.1:219784095-219834095 GCF_965119305.1 Pelophylax lessonae
GCGCTGTTGCAATTTTGTATCATTTTCCATAATGCGCCAGGGTCCCTTTCATCTCTTGTGTTGGGCAATTAAATCCATTCTTTATAGAAACTATTATGATGAAATAGAGCATTTCCTCCTAGTACGAGTTACGCTGGAACATTGATCAGCAAAATAATAATGGAGAATATTTTTAACTAGGTTAAAGAAAAAATGTTGGTTTGATAAAAAGTATAAAGGAGTTTTTACATTTGTTCATTTTTTTTTGTTTTAGTTTTATTATATTATCCATTTGATCCTCAAGAGAGAGCCTCTCTGCTCATTTTGGTTATAGATTAACCTAATAAGCTTAGCTATCTTATCGGGGTATCTGGGGATAAGATGCTTCTCACTGCTATAAATAACTGCGGAGACAGGTGTTCAAACCCAGAAACTGTGGAGGCAGATGTTCGGAGCCAGATACTGCAAAGTCAGGTTTCGAGACCCAGAAATTGCATAGTCAGGAGTCGAAACCCAGGAAATGTAGAGTCAGATGTCGAGATCTAGAAACTGCCTAGTCAGGTGTCGAGACCCAGGAACTTCAGAGTCAGGTGTTGAAACCCAGGAACTGTAGAGTCAGGTATCACAACCCAAGAACTGCAGAGTCAGGTGCCACAACCCAAGAACTGAAGAGTCAATTGTTGCAACCCGGGAAATGTAGAGTCAGGTGTAGTCACTAGTGTCGTGACCTAGGAACTACAGAGTCAGTTGTCGCAAGCCAGGAACTGTATTGTCGCAACCCAGGAACTTCAGAGTCCGGTGTCGAGACCCAGGAACTTCAGAGTCAGGTGTCACAACCCAGGAACTTCAGAGTCAGGTGTCGCAACTCAGGAACTGAAGAGTCAGTTGTCACAGCCCAGGAATGGTAGAGTCAGGAGTCGAGACCCAGCAACTGTAAAGTCAGCTGTGGCAACCCAGGAACTGTAGAGTCAGTTGTCACAACCCAGGAACTGCAGAGTCAGGTGTCATGACCTAGGAACTGTAGAGTCAGTTGTCGCAGCCCAGGAACTACAGAGTCAGTTGTCGCAACCAAGGAACTGTAGTCAGGTGTCACAACCCAGGAACTGAAGTCAGGTGTTGCAACCCAGGAATTGTAGAGTCAGTTGTTGCAACCCTAGAACTGTAGAGTCAGTTGTCGCAACCCAGGAACTGTAGATTCAGGTATCAAGAACCATAAACTGCAGAGTCAGTTGTCACAACCCAGGAACTGTAGATTCAGGTATCAAGAACCATAAACTGCAGAGTCAGTTGTCACAACCCAGGAACTGTAGTCAGTTGTCGCAACCCAGGAACTGTAGAGTCAGGTGTCACAACCCAGGAACTGCAGAGTCAGGTGTCACGACCTAGGAACTGCTAAATCAGGCATCGCAACCCAGGAATTGTAGATTCAGGTGTCGAGACCCAGGAACTGTGAGGGCAGGTATTCAGAACCAGGAACTCTGGAAGCAGTTGTCCAGACCCAGGATCTGTAGAAGCAGGTGTCCAGACCCAAGAACTTCAGAGGTAGGTGTTGCAACCCTGGAACTGTAGAGTCAGGTGCCGAGATCCAGGTGGCAGAATAAATATTGACCTAAATTGATGAAGAAATTAGATTTTTTAAATTTTTTTATTGGGTGTGTTTTATAGCAGAATGTAGGCAGGTGTTCGGAACCAGGTACTGCAGAGTCAGGTTTCGAAAACCCACGAAATGTAGAGTCAGATGTCGAGACCTAGAAACCGCCTAGTCAGGTGTCAAGACCCAGGAACTTCAGAGTCAGGTGTCGAAACCCAGGAACTGCAGAGTCAGGTGTCACAACCCAGGAACTGCCGAGTCAGGTGTCACAACCCAGGAAATGTAGAGTCAGATGTCGAGATCTAGAAACTGCCTAATCAGGTGTTGAAACCCAGGAACTGTAGAGTCAGGTATCACAACCCAAGAACTGCAGAGTCAGGTGCCACAACCCAAGAACTGAAGAGTCAGTTGTTGCAACCCAGGAACTGTAGAGTCATGTGTCGAGACCCAGGAACTGTAGAGTCAGGTGTAGAGACCCAGGAACTTTAGAGTCAGGTGTAGAGACCCAGGAACTGTAGAGTCAGGTGTAGAGACCCAGGAACTGTAGAGTCAGGTGTAGAGACCCAGGAACTGTAGAGTCAGGTGTCCTGACCTAGGAACTACAGAGTCAGTTGTCGCAAGCCAGGAACTGTGTTGTCGCAACCCAGGAACTTCAGAGTCAGGGGTCGAGACCCAGGAACTTCAGAGTCAGGTGTCACAACCCAGGAACTTCAGAGTCAGGTGTCGCAACTCAGGAAGTGAAGAGTCAGTTGTCACAACCCAGGAACGGTAGAGTCAGTTGTCGCAACCCAGGAACGGTAGAGTCAGGTGTCGAGACCCAGGAACTTCAGAGTCAAGTGTCACAACCCAGGAACTTCAGAGTCAGGTGTCGCAACTCAGGAACTGAAGAGTCAGTTGTCACAACCCAGGAACGGTAGAGTCAGTTGTCGCAACCCAGGAACTGTAGAGTCAGGTGTCATGACCTAGGAACTGTAGAGTTAGTTGTCGCAGCCCAGGAACTACAGAGTCAGTTGTTGCAACCCAGGAACTGTAGAGTCAGGTGTCGAGACCCAGGAACTGTAGAGTCAGGTGTCGAGACCTAAGAACTGTAGAGTCAGTTGTCGCAACCCAGGATCTGTAAATTCAGGTATCGAGACCCAGGAACTGCAGAGTCAGTTGACGCAACCCAGGAACTGTAGAGTCAGGTGTTGAGACCTAAGAACTGTAGAGTCAGTTGTAGAGACCCAGGAACTGTAGAGTCAGTTGTCGCAACCCAGGAACTGTAGAGTCAGGTGTCACAACCCAGGAACTGTAGAGTCAGGTATTGAGACCAAGGAACTGCAAAGTTAGGTGTACCAGGAACTGTATGGTCAGATGTCGAGACCAAGGAACCAGGAACTGTGAGGGCAGGTATTCAGAACCAGGAACTCTGGAAGCAGGTGTCCAGATCCAAGAACTCCCAGAGGTAGCTGTTGCAACCCTGGAACTGTAGCGTCAAGTGCCGAGACCCAGGTAGCAGAATACATATTGGCCTAAATTGATGAAGAAATTAGATTTTTTACTTTTTTTTGGATGTGTTATATAGCAGAAAGTAAAAACTATAGTTTTGTATTTTTTCAAAATTGTAGGGGTTTTTCTGTTTATAGCGCAAAAAATAAAAACCAAAGAGGGGATCAAATACCACCAAAAGAAAACCCTATTTGTGGGGAAAAAAGGGCATAAATTTCATTTGGGTACAGCGTCGCACGACCGCGCAATTGTCAGTTAAAATAATGCAGTGCATGGGGGGTAAACCTTCTGGAGGTGAAGTGGTTAAGCTTTCCTTGGTAACAGAGTGGGGGGGGGGGGGGTGAAAGCAGCAGGCAGCAGAGGCAAATAGAGCCCAGGAACTCATCAGTTCACTGGATTTCTGGCAGGATCAACAGGTAATTTTGTTTCAACTTAACAAACAGATAAAACCAAACACTATTAATGGTATCTTTAACAGACTAGAGGCAAATAAGAGAAGTTCAGTGTTAGGGTTTACAGACACATCAGGGGGGGCACCCAGGACCTGAACCCCAGTCCCAGGGGCAACTTGGTGCCAAAGGCACATTCATGTAGAGACATTTTTCATCTGTTGTTGTTTTTCCATCTCAATGCTCCACTTATTTTTCCACATTTTACTAACAACGTAAAACAAACCTTGGCGGTTCTTTCAGCCTCGGATACGCCAGCCATAAATTAATGAGGAGAGGCTGCATATCCCGGCACGGCGTCCTAATTTAATTTAACGTCTTAAATCGCGTTATAATTGGAGTCAGGGTGGTGTTGGGAGTCGGTGAATGAAGCGATGTGTTACCTCCCGGGATCTCTAGGCTAGAAACCATTCATTACAAGGACGGATGCAGCAACACGCAAAACATAAGACGGGAAGGGGGGGGGGGCGGCGATGTGGATGGAATATGAACACCAACACAAAATTATTAACATTTGAGACATTCGCCTGGGGCATATAAAAATGACTTGTATGAAAACAGTTTGGATTTTGTCGTTTTAGTTTTAGTATATTCAAAAAGTGACCTATTTTTGTTTTGTGATACGCTGATTTGCAGAATGTGATCAGCAGGGCTTTTTTTCTCAGAGAATTGGTGCAGGAACTCCTCTCTTCCTAATCACTTCTTGTCTCCGCCCCTCACCTACCTCTGAGCAATATCCCTTGGTTCCACCTCCTACCCACCTCTGAGCACCATCCCCCGGTTCCACCCCCTACCCACCTCTGAGCACCATCCCTTGGTTTTACCCCATACCTGCCTCTGAGCACCATCCCTTGGTTCCACCCCCTACCTACCTCTGAGCACCATCCCTTGGTTCCACCCCCTACCCACCTATGAGCAACATCCCTTGGTTCCCCCCTCTACCCACCTATGAGCAACATCCCTTGGTTCTATCCCATACCTACCTCTGAGCACCATACCCTGGTTCCACCCCCTATCCACCTCTGAGCAACATCCCTTGGTTATACCCCCTACCCACCTCTGAGCACCATCCCTTGGTTCCACCCCCTACCCACCTCTGAGCACAATCCCTTGGTTTTACCCTCCTACCCACCTCTGAGCAACATCCCTTGGTTCTCCCCCCTACCCACCTCTGAGCAACATCCCTTGGTTTTACCCCATACCTACCTCTGAGCACCATCCCTTGGTTCTATCCCGTACCTACCTCTGAGCACCATACCCTGGTTCCACTCCCTATACACCTCTGAGCAACATCCCTTGGTTCCACCCCCTACCCACCTCTGAGCCACATCTCTGGGTTCTACCCCCTACCCACCTCTGAGCACCATCCCTTGGTTCCACCTCCTACCCACCTCCCAGTACCAAACCTTGTAGATAATACAGAACCAAGTATAATTTTGTGGTGGTGAGTATTTTTTATGGAATTTGGTAAAAAAAACAAGAAAATCAGTAAAGTAGATCCCCTGCAGCCAGAAACAATAGACCATTCACAGCAACAACAGACTCCCCCAGCAACCATGAACCCCAACAACAATAGACTCTGGCAGCAAAAACAGATTTCCCAGCATCATTAGATTCTCCAGCAGCCAGCAACAAGAGACCACTCCCTCAACAATAGATCCCTTCCAGCAACAATTGATCCCCCAGCAACATAAGCCCAACTAGCAACAATAGATCCTTTACAGCAACAAAAGACCTCCATAGCAGCAATAGACTACCAACAACTGACCCCACCAGCAACATAACACCAACCCCAAAAACAAAAGATCCCCCACCAGCAACCATAATAGACCTCTGCCATGCAAAAATATATCCCCTCCAGGAACATTAGATCCCCCAGCAACCAGCATCAATAGACCCTCCAGCTCACCCTAGCACCCCTTGTCATTACACACATTCAGTGCTGGAGGTGCCGTCCAGGCCATTTCATGTGGCCCTTGCACCTCTCCTGCGGCTACAGCACCCCCCTCATCTCTGCCCCTTACCTTGTCTCAGCAGTTGGCAGCAGAGAGGGGAACAGAACTTCTCCACCAGATCCTGCTCTTCTCTGTGCAGCCACAGAGAGAAATGTCTCTGCCCCCGTCTCAGCAGTCTAAAGCAGAGAGAAGGACATAACTCCTCCTACATATCCTGCCCTCTCTGTGCAGCACCCCCCCTCTAGGGAGGTCTATTGTTGCTGGTGGATGATCTATTGTTGCTAGTTAGGTTGATAGTTATGTTAGGTATCTATTTACTCGGCGTTACATCATCTTTCATATTTTACAAAAAAAATTTGAGTAACCATTGTTTGTTTTTTTTTTTTCATTAAAGTGTATTTTTTTCCAAAATAATTGCGTTTGCAAAACCGATGTGACATAAAAAATTGCAAGGATCGCCATTTTATTCCATAGGGTCTCTGCTAAGAAAAAATGTATAATGGTTGGGCATTATAAGTAATTTTCTAGCGAAAAATACTGATTTAAACTGACCCTCCTAGGCAGGTACTAGAGAGAGAGTATAGTTTTGGATCTTTTCTGCTCACTAGAAAGATTACCAGGTAAACCTATATTGTTCTCTGCCTATCAGAGAGCAGAATCTGCTCATGGTGCTCAGGTGCAGCTCAGTTTGTCACTCAGTTTTGTCACTCTGGACCAAAAGGGAGGCATATTGGACAGTGGGGGGAAAACTGACAAATGGGTGCACAGGCATTTACTACAGCACTGGTGATTGGCAAAGGAATCTGCATTGGCGCATGCTGGGATACTGTATAAATTCCAAGGGCACATGTGCTCGGTAGAAGTTGCAATGTGGCCTCGGATGGTCAACCTGGGGGCCTGAGAGTTAGAGAGGAACTGAACCCGGAGGTCCTGCAGAGCTGACTGGAAGGGGGACACTGGTAAGGATCTGATTCTGCCAACAGTGAGTACAGATCTGTGTCATGGGGCCATCCCTGCAGCTAGAAGAGTCAGTGGATGGGATGGGTGTCAGTAAAGTTGATGCTAGAGATTGTCCTGAAGATAATGTAGTTCACCAAGTCTGTCGCTGGAGAGAAAGAGCAGGAAGATTTACCAATTCCATACACTTGGCAGTATGGTAAAGTAGTGCTTCCACAAGTAACCTGGTGAGGCCAAGTGAGAGTTGTCCTTATCAACTGTAAATAGTTCCAGCTGGAGTATCCCACTATTCTCTTCTCCCATCCAAGTTCCACAAAAAATACCAAAACCCCTGGACTGTTTGTTGAGTAACGAGCCATTGGGAGTAAGGTTGGATGAGAGAACTGTCCCTAATGCCTCGTACACACGCAACAAATTTCCCGCCAACCAGTCGTCCGTCTTTTGTCCAGAGTGGTGTTTTGTTGGTTGGAATGTGCTCTAGACTGCACACGAATTTTCCCGCACGACAGAATTCTACTTCAGAAGTGTTGTCATGTGTTGGATTGCTTTGTATGTGTTCTTTCATCTCTGAGCATGCCTAGTCTTGCTCATAAGATTTTTCCCCATCGAAATCTGTACTAATGAGACGAAAATCAGACATTTTTTGACGGTCGACAAAAATTATATAGCCTGCACACCAGGATTTTTTTGACCGAAAAGTCGGAGTCGGTTGTCGGAAGCAGCATACTAACAAGCCGAAAATCGGCATATCGGTCGTCGGACGAAATTTCCCGGCCGAATTTCGACTCATGTGTACGGGGCTTAAGTGACTGTGTGCTGGTAATCAGAGGAGACCCAACAAGTCATCATACAGCACGCCCTACGGGGACAGTGCTAGACTTATAAACAAAATGTGCCAGAAATAGCCTGGTCAGCAAGTGGTTATAAACTAATTTTTTGGCAGCTCAAGCGTCCCACACATAGAGCGCTATGACTGTGTGTGCGCACGTATAACCTCAGAATGACGTTGTGTCATACATTTTAAAAATGTGTGACTGTCATTGAGAATGTAAACCAACTCTGTGTATGAGGAGCCCTCAGAACCTGAAGTGCCCGGGCCCTCCAAGGTGTAAATCTGACCCTAGTTACACAAGTGGGAAGAGGTGAAACATCTAATTCCTTTCCATCTTGTTCCTTGACCAGGGAGGCTCGGAAACATTGTTAGGGCCAATTACAGCCAAGGGGCTTTTGACTATGGGGTCTATGGGGATGCAAAGGAAGCTTGAAGCAAGTCTGAAGAGGATCATTGGCCAGTCAAGTTCATCCGCTGGCAAATTAGTGATTGATCTCAATAGTCTCTCGATATGACATCACATGCACGCTACATGGGCCGATCGACGCAAGCTCTAAGGAATTTGATGTCACAATGGTGTTTTAGTTTTTTTCCTTTGTACATTCTGTAATGGACAGATTTTACAAGCGTCCTTCACTCCCCAGGAAATACCTGGTTTTATAGCTAACAGCACCGTTTCCTTGGCAATATTCTTTGTCTAATCAACATCCAAACTGCAGCTAATCCTTGATGTTTATCATTGGTGTTTGACAAGTCAGGAGGTGCTTCTTCTCCGGGGAAGTATTACATGTACAGAATCCTAAAATAATGTATGCATGGCATACACCTAGATGGACACAGAGAACCCGAGGCTGTCCTGTCTTGACTTCCAGAAACAATACTGATTTAATGGCAGGGAGCGAAGAACAGGCCCTGTGTCTGCCTTGGAACTAGAGGCTTACCTCTAATAAATAAATAAGAATTTTACCCTCTAGAATTGGGACTATGTAGGCACTCGATAGTTAGTCAAAAGTTAGGTTTAAAAAAAGTATATAATTTATTAATGCAAAAATAAAAAAAGCATATTCAAAGTAGCACAATACCACCATATAAGTAAAGATATAACAATATTTTGACAGAAGAATATATACAAGCATTTTAAATTACAGCTAACGCGTTTCAAGGACTCTTCTTCAGAGGTGTCACATAGGTGGCGCAGAAAGGTAAGTAACAACATACGTACAGAAAACATTTGGATAAAAAGGAAAAATGCATTTGTAATAATGGATGGTACTGCACTAACCAAGGAGTAATAAAGTTATAAAACATAGAGGTGCCGCTGTATACTAAAACCAAAACCGGAAGGGGGGGGATGAGATATGCTCTGGTGCCCACACCACACAGGCCGCCCACCGTCAGACCGAACGACCCCAATCAGATGTCAGACTGCAAAAGATCCCCCTAAGTTCACTGGGACTGGGATACTGGGCCTCTTGTGGAGTTTCTTGGAGACAAGATCAGCGCATTGCAAAAGAGCCAATCTGGAGGCATAAAAGAAAAACCAATAATGAAGGGCAACTCAATCTCCTCATGTCAGAGGAAAGAAGGAAGACATGCATTAGACAAAAATTTTTATCCCTGTATATTGCTGGGAAATAATATGGACAAGAAGTTCTTAGATTTTTAAGTAACAGATGGTGAAACACAATCCGTAATGGTAGATTACTGTGGGTCCTTTTAAGTATAAAGAGTTCCAGGCACAGAGGATATACTTCACATCCCTGGTGATCAAAGGGCCTAAATGGAAACAAATAAGGAGAGATGCTGCTAGTCAAATAATGAAATCTCTGAAAGTCTGTGTAGATACAGATAGGAACAAGCAAATAAAGTGCAATTACCTTTATGGATGAGCACCTCATATACATGGCGCCCAATAAACACCAGTGCCAGTGGTGTGAAGTGGTAACTGTTATAAAGGCCACACAGCCTCCAAAAGACGCCCAAAAAATGCCCGATAAATGCCTGCAACAAAAACGCCCAGGTGGAGCGGAGCCAAATGCCTGTGCAACTAAAAATTATAAGAAAAATTATCTTTTTTTTCTGGTTCTGGACATGCTACAGAGCTGAAACTTCACAGGTACACTTTTTAGACCCCCCAGACACTAAATCCAAAAAAAATCATGCCTGCCTCCAAAAATGCCCGATAAATGCCTGCAACAAAAACGCCCAGGTGGAGCGGAGCCAAATGCCTGTGCAACTAAAAATTATAAGAAAAATTATCTTTTTTTTTTTGGTTCTGGACATGCTACAGAGCTGAAACTTCACAGGTACACTTTTTAGACCCCCCAGACACTAAATCCAAAAAAAGTCATGCCTGCCTCTAAAAATGCCCGATAAATGCCTGCAACAAAAACGCCCAGGTGGAGCAGAGCCATATCCCTGTGCTACTAAAAATTCTAAGAAAAATTATCTTTTTTTCTGGTTCAGGACCATTTTAATGGAAAGTCGGATCACAAGTCGCTTCAAATAAGATAAGGAGGCGACTCCCATTGAAGTCTATGGGACAAGTCGGATACAAGTCGCCTCAAAGTAGTACAGGACCCTTTTCTGAAGTCGGAGCGACTTCAGTAGTGCCAATTAAGACGGAAATCATTGATTAACATCAGGCCCAAAGTGTCAATATTTTGTGTTGCCGCAATTATTTTCAAGCACTGCCTTAACCCTCTTGGGCATGGAGTTCACCAGAGCTTCACAGGTTGTCACTGGAGTCCTCTTCCACTCCTCCATGATGACATCACAGAGCTGGTGGATGTTAGAGACTTTGTGCTCCTCCACCTTCCATTTGAGGATGCCACACAGAGGCTCAATAGGGTTTAGGTCTGGAGACATGTTTGGCCAGTCCATCACCTTTATCCTCAGCTTCTTTTGCAAGGCAGTGGTCGTCTTGGAGGTGTGTTTGGGGTCGTTATGATGTTGGAATACTGCTCTGCGGCCCAGTGTCCGAAGGGAAGGGATCAGGCGCTGCTTCAGTATGTCAGAGTACATGTTGGCATTCATGGTTCCCTCAATGAACTGTAGCTCCCCAGTGCCTGCAGCACTCATGCAGCCCCAGACCATGACACTCCCACCACCATGCTTGACTGTAGGCAAGACACACTTGTCTTTGTACTCCTCACCTGGTTGCCTCCACACACACTTGACACCATCTCAACCAAATAAGTTTATCTTGGTCTCATCAGATCACAGGACATGGTTCCAGTAATCCATGTCCTTGGTCTGCTTGTCTTCACCAAACTATTTGCAGGCTTTCTTGTGCATCATCTTCAGAAGAGTCTTCCTTCTGGGATGACAGCCATGCAGACCAATTTGATGCAGTGAGCGGTGTATGATCTGAGCATTGACAGGCTGACCCCCCACCAATGTTCCCTCTAATTTTTTACTGGGCTGAGCAAATAAAAAAATTTCTGAGCGCAGTGCTCCCCAACCTTTTTATCGCCGCGGACCGGTCAACGTTTGATCATTTTTCTGTGGCCCCCAATCAATGCAGAGTGCCCACAGCATTGCCCCCAATCAATGCAGAGTGCCCACAGCATTGCCCCCAATCAATGCAGAGTGCCATAGCATTGCCCCCAATCAATGCAGAGTACTACAGCATTGCCCCCAATCAATGCAGAGTACTACAGCATTGCCCCCAATCAATGTAGAGATGCCAGCGTGCCCCTTTTCAATGTAGAGGTGCCAGTGTGCCCCCTTTCAATGTAGAGATGCCAGTGTACCCCCTTTCAATGTAGAGATGCCAGTGTACCCCCTTTCAATGTAGAGATGCCAGTGTGCCACCTTTCAATGTAGAGATGCCAGCGTGTCACCTTTCAATGTAGAGATGCCAGCGTGCCCCCTTTCAATGTAGAGATGCCAGCGTGCCCCCTTTCAATGTAGAGATGCCAGTGTGCCCCTTTCAATGTAGAGATGCCAGCGTGCCCCCTTTCAATGTAGAGATGCCAGTGTGCCCCCTTTCAATGTAGAGATGCCAGCGTGCCCCCTTTCAATGTAGAGATGCCAGCGTGCCCCCTTTCAATGTAGAGATGCCAGCGTGCCCCCTTTCAATGTAGAGATGCCAGCGTGCCCCCTTTCAATGTAGAGATGCCAGCGTGCCCCCTTTCAATGTAGAGATGCCAGC
The DNA here is from genome assembly GCF_965119305.1 of Pelophylax lessonae. Classification (NCBI taxonomy): domain Eukaryota; kingdom Metazoa; phylum Chordata; class Amphibia; order Anura; family Ranidae; genus Pelophylax; species Pelophylax lessonae. The sequence goes on from NC_138778.1 coordinate 219,795,503, forward strand.
GTGCCCCCTTTCAATGTAGAGATGCCAGCGTGCCACCTTTCAATGTAGAGATGCCAGCGTGCCACCTTTCAATGTAGAGATGCCAGTGTCTTCCCTTTCAATGTAAAGACTCTTCAGTCCCGAGTCTAGTAATGGTTCGGCAAGCAAGTTCCTCATTGAGATCCTCCAGAACTGATGAATACACCCTTTTCTGTATGTTAAGCTGCATATAGAGTTACCCACTTTTTCAGTTTTTAATTAATGCAGAGTGCCCACAGCATTGTCCCCAAATCAATGTAGAGATGCCAGCGTTCCCCCCGCGAGTCTACCCCCCCCCCCCCCCGTGCACTTACCTCACGGTCACGGGCGGCAGCTTCTCTTCAGTTCATTCCCCGGCTTCCTGCCTCTCCTCAGTCCTCCTGACTCCCGAATCCCGGCGCCTCTTCCTCGGCCAATGGCATGAAGTTGGCCTTTCGGCCAATCAGGAAGCGGGAGGACCCGCTCCCTGATTGGCCAGGAGGAGGATCCGTGTGACAATAGCGAATTTTCATTCGCTATTGTCACACAATGGGCGTGCTCTCGCGGCGCACGCTCTGCTACACGGCCGCCACGTCTGCGGCTGCGCGGTTTGAATAGGTGCTTGCGCGGGACCTTCATTCACACTGCGCGCCCGCGCATGCGCGCAGGCTAAAGGGAACACTGCCCCCCACCCCTTCAACCTCTGCAGCAATGCTGGCAGCACTCATACTTCTATTTCCCAAAGACAGCCTCTGGATATGACACTGGGCACGTGCACTCAACTTCTTTGGTCGACCATGGCGAGGCTTGTTCTGAGTGGAACCTGTCCTGTTAAACAGCTGTATGGTCTTGGCCACCATGCTGCAGCTAAGCTTCAGGGTCAATCTTCTAATAGCCAAGGGTCCCAGGCCATCTTTATGTAGAACAAAAATTATTTTTTTCAGATCCTCAGAGAGTTCTTTGCCATAAGGTGCCATGTTGAACTTCCAGTGACCAGTATGAGAGAGTGAGAGCGATAACACAAAATTTAAAACACCTGCTCCCCATTCACACCTGAGACCTTGTAACACTAACAAATCACATGACACCAGGGAGTGAAAATGGCTAATTGGGCCCAATTTGGACATTTTAACTTAGGGTTGTACTCACTTTTGTTGCCAGTGGTTTAGACATTAATGGCTGTGTGTTGAGTTATTTTGAGGGGGCAGCAAATTTACACTGTTATACAAGCTGTACACTCACTACTTTACATTGTAGCAAAGTGTCATTTCTTCAGTGTTGTCACATGAAAAGATAGAAAATATTTACAAAAATGTGAGGGGTGTACTCACTTTTGTGAGATACTTATACATATAACTAAAATGTACCATGTGCGTCGCTTTAGATACCATGGAATCCCTGTATATGGATAAAGAAAAAGAGTAAAGAGTAAGAAAGGAGGAATCTGCTGTGATAGGAAAGGGAAGTGTGCAAGGGGGAGGGAGGGAAGGTAAGATGCCACCATGGGGGGGGTGGTATTATTGTTCCCAGCCCCCAGATGCAAAACCGTCCAAAAACTGTTTATAAGAGACATTTTCGTTTAGGCCTGGAAATACTGTCGCTTTTCATTTGAAGATCCAAGTAATTTGCTCTTTAAGAGCTTCTTGTTCCAACCGCCCCCTTGGGAGCTTGGATGGATCCTATCTAAATCTAAGAAGCTAATTTTAGGAGACAATCCCCAAAGTAGGGAGATGACACGTCTCCCAAGTGGGAGTTCGCTGTTTTTAGTTTTCATGCTGGAAATGTGCCGATAGGCACGACGCCAAAGTTCTTGTTTTGTTTTACCAACATAGAAACAATTGCCAGCACGCCATGGATCTTGCATTGCAGTCCAAAAAAACCTTTTTATTGCGAAAGGATCACATCACATCAAGATAAGTGCAACGTTTCGGAGCCACGCAGTACCCCTTCGTCAGGCATGTGATAAGCTTATAGACTACACTCTTTGTTCTACAATTAGCGTAATGTCTGGGGTTTGAACCATATGCCAATGGGTAATAGGAGGTTGCGGGTAGCGTACATGTATTGGCAAAAACCGCAGCCCTCGCAAGAGAAAATGTCTGGATATTTGTAGGGGTCCTTGTTGCCATCAATCATGATTATATTCGCTATGGACCAAATGATCCTGTAGGGACCTTCCCCGTCTAAAAGTAATGGATGGTGAGCTGGGAACAAAGGATCTAACCATGGGGTCTATGGTTAGTAGATGCCAATATTTATGGATGATCTTACTCAGTTGACTAGGCTGGTTAGAGAACTTGGTGATGAGGCGGGTTGAACACGTTTTTTGTGGTGTATAAGATCCTGTCTGGGTTTGGTTAGGACTTGTCTATATGCCTTTTTGAGGCAAGTTTGAGAGTAACCTCTCAGAAGCAATTGGGCTCAAAGTTGATCTGCTTCTATTTTAAAAGTGTGTTCATCCGAACAGTTACGTTTGATACGTAAATATTGGCTATAAGGTATTGATTTAATTTGTGGTTCGGGATGGAAGCTGGTGGCATGGAGTACGTTATTGCCTGTAGGCAATTAACACATAGGCTTTTGACACATACATTGACACATAGGCCAGAGGCGTAACTAGAACCTTCAGTGCCCTGGTGCAAGAAATTATGAAGGAACCCCTGGCTGCGGCCCTTCCCTTCAAGCCTGGGGCTCTTCCCACTGATCCTGGTGCCCTTTACTCTCGTTTTGGTGCCCTTTATTACGGTCCAGCAGTGGGACCATTTCACAAGTTCTGCAGTGGGCCCCCTTCCTGCCATCTTAAGGCCTCCCCATGGTGGTGGAATGCCAGGGCCCGGTTGCAAGTGTGACCTTTGTGATCCCGGAAGTTCACCCACTGGTGTCAGTAGTTTTTATTTTTTGGTATTTTAATTGTATTATTTTTTATCACTTTATTTTATTTTTTTACAATGTCACTGACTATGACTCTGTCCGTTCAGAAAAGGAAGGAGCTGGTAAGTTACATATTTACCAACCCCTTCCTGGTTCTCTTTTGTGACACATCCCCTGCAGCAGCCGGCAGGAGAGGGGAGGGAGCACAGTGGGGGAAGGGGGGGGGGCAGCAGAGTGGGGGGGGGAGGACCAGGGGAGCACACAGGGGCACAGAGAAAGCAGAACACAAGTGAACTGGATAGGAGGAGTGATGGTGGCAGCATACATGGGAACCAATCTCCTCCATTTTCCTCCTGCAGCTACAGGAGGAAAAAGGAGGACAGTGATTTCTCTACATGCTGCCCCCGCCACCCCTCCTATCCAGGTGTACAGGGGAGCCGCACAGGCCCCCTGGAGCATGGTACCCGGTTGCAATTGCAACCCCTGCAACCCTTGTAGTTACGCCCCTGACATAGGCTTTTATGGAGATAAGCTTAGGAGCTTTGGCGAAAAAACACCAAAAGCTTCTAAACTCTAGTTTAGGTGCTGCCAGTGTAGGCTAATAATAAAATAAGTTGCGCTACAAATTGAAACATATATTATAATATATATATAAGAGTCCGTATAAATGTCCAATAATAAACGTGAAGTGAAGTAACTTGTGCAGGTACCGCTTACCGGAAACTGAATATAAAAAGGCCAAATTGTAAAAGATGACTCCAACTGCCCTCAGGGAGTAAACCACGGTGGACCTCTCGGTTCCGATGTAGATCTCCTCAGTGGGACGTTATATAAAATAGAAAAAAGCAGACGCCATAGCGTAAAACCAAAATAAAAATTGGAGATAACACCCAAAGTGATTAGGAACACCAAGGTTCCCGTGCTGGAAAGTATAGATAGTGAATAGGTGTGGATGAGATGAATCACAATCACCACCAGACTCAATAGGTACCTCTTACCAGATAGTGATAAGGTGATAGCCAAAAGATAAATCAGACACCTCCCCCAGTGGGACTGCCGCTTACCAAAAAGACGCTAATGGAGAGCATAGATATAGGTTCCAATCATGCAAACCAAAGGGGGCAACACTAGGAGGATACCCTTACCGACTCCAGATAGGATACTGAGCAGGCAAGACGTTCTAATGGAACACTCCGCTGTGACCTCCGCTAAGGACTCCACCAGGGGCTCAGGATGCAGTTGGAAGCATTACCCAGGGAACACAGAAGGAGACGCCATAGCATAAAACCCAACAAATATTTATTGTGTAAAAAGAAAGGCACTTACAAACATCAGATGACAGGTGCAAAGGAGAGGGATAACAGCCGCCGGCCGGACGGCTCCGCTCGCCCGTCCTTCATGGGCAAATACGTGAAGGTGACGTCAGCACGCCGTGAGCTGACGCGTTTCATCAAAGATAATGTTCTCAAAGGTCGTGTGCAGTGTAGGCTAATGTGCATGGAACCTTACTGACACGTCCTGTGGCATTTCAATAAAGGTTGTTTGTTTTTTTTTTTTTTAAAAAGGGAACAGTAAGATACGCCCTGATTGGTGCATCAGCCATTATCCTGCCGCATCTCGCTGCACACCAGCCACTGCATTGTAACGAATTGTCACAAACAGAGACGTTTTCCAATAAGAACACCAGTTCTATTGACAAATATCTAAAGAATATATCTTCTCACTTTGAAGAGATTTCCATCTATTAGCGTCCCCCGACAGAGGTTCTAGCCGTGTATGTCGCAGATAAAGGTTAATCAGAGAAAATCACGATTCTTGAGTGACAAAGTCTTGCGGTAATTAGGTAACCTTTCCATGCAGAAGAACGAAGGTCTCACTTCTGTTCTACATCAACGGGTGATTTAATCACTGGATCTAATAGAAGTTCCAAGGGCTGATTACATTGTTATATAAAGTAACACATAAAATATGCGGGGTACATAAAATAATATGTATGATCTAAAACCTCAGCAGCTTGTTACATTAATCAATATGCACTGAATACGTGGATGAGAAACAGAAGTCAATGGGGCTGATTCCAGGTTGGTATGTAAAGTGACGTATATCATAAGTGAGAGGAATAGTGGCGGAACTACCAGGGTCGCAGCAGTCACAAATGTTGGGGGGCCCATCTGTTCTGGCTGTGCTAAAGTGGGTGGCTGCCCACCCGTCTGTTCATTCCGCCATGCAGGGGGTGCGGCCAGCTGCTGAGGGGTGGCTGAGCTAAGCACTGGAGTCTCCAGAGTCTGGAACCCCGCCTATCCTCCCCAGAGAGAGAGAAGCCGTGTAGGGAGGCGGAGGTGGACACTGAAAGAAAAAATGTCAGCTGACTAGCTGACACCAATAGAGTTAAGGGGAAGGCGCTCTCCCCTCTGCCAAGAGACCCAATGATACAGAGGCATCCCCGGAGGCACGTGTCCTGAATGCTGAGGGGGAATCCACTGACTGACAAAGTAAGTGACAAATTGCCAGTGCAAATGATCCCAACCTCTGCCACCTCTGCCTCTTACTGATCCCCCCTCACCCATCACAGATCTCATCCCTATTTCCCACATCACCTCTACAACAGATAGTAATAGGAATGAGATCTGTGGTGGTGGGGATGGGTGAGAGGGTGACACCACTGCTGCCACTGATCCCACCCCCCTCACCCCCACCACTTGCATTAATCCCACCCCCCCACCACCACCACTGATCCCCACCCCCTCACCTCCACCACTTGCATTAATCCCACCCCCCACCACCACCACCACTAATCCCCACCCCCCTCACCACAGCCGCTGCCACTAATCCCACCCCCTTCACCACCACCACTGATGCCCACCACCCTCACCACAGCCGCTGCCACTAATCCCACCCCCTTCACCACCACCACTGATGCCCACCACCCTCACCACCACCGCTGCCACTAATCCCACCCCCCCTTCACCACCACTACTGATCCCCACCCTCCTCATCACCACCACTGCCACTGATCTCACCCCCTCACACCACCACTGATCCCACCCCCTCACCACCCCCACTGCCCTAATCCCAACTTCCTTCACCACCACCACTGATCCCCATCCCCCTCATGTCACCACTGCACCTATCCCACCCCCTTAACCACCATTGCTGCCACTAATCCAACCCCCCCTCACCACCACTGCTGCCACTACTCCCACCCCCCCACCACTGCTGCCACTGATCCCACCCCCTTCACAACCACTGCTGCCCCTAATCCCACCCCCCTAACCACCACTAATCCCACCCTCTTAACCACCACCGCTGCCACTAATTCCACCCCCGCTCACCACCGCCGCTTCCATTTATCCAACCCCCCCAACACCACCACTGCCACTAAACCCACCCCCCCCCCTCACCACCACCACTGCTGTCACTGATCCCACCCCCCCTCACCACCACCACCGCTGTCACTGATCACACCCCCTTCACCACCACCGCTGCCACTGATCCCATCCCCTTCACCACCACCGCTGCCACTGATCCCACCCCCTTCACCACCACCGCTGCCACTGATCCCACCCCCTTCACCACCACCGCTGCCACTGATCCCACCCTCGTCACCACCATCCCTGCTGCCACTAATCCCACCCGCCTCACCACCACCACCGCTGCCACTGATTCCACCCCCTTCACCACCACCGTTGCCACTGATCCCACCCCCCTCACCACCACCACCACTGCTGCCACTGATCCCACCCTCTTCACCACCACCACTGCTGCCACTAATCCCACCCCCCTCACCACCGCTGCCACTCATCCCACCACCTTCCCCACCACCACTGCCACCCATTTCTCCCCCTTCACCACCACCATTGCCACTCATCCCATCCCACTACCGCTGCCACTGGTCCCATCCCCCCCACCACTGCTGCCACTCATCCCATCCCCCACCACTACCACTGCCACTTGACCCATCCCCCACCACTACCACCACCACTGCCACTCATCCCATCCCATCTACCCCACCACCACTGCTGCCACTAAACTCATTCCCCACCACCGCTGCCACTCATCCCATCCCATCACCGCTGCCACTGATTCCATCCCCCCACCACCGCTTTCACTCATCCCATTCCATCCCCCATCACTACCACCACCGCTGCGACTCATTCCAACCCCATGCTCCAGGGGGTCCACTCACCCCTGTACACCTGGATAGGAGGGGTGGCGGGGTGGCATATAGGGGAACCAATCCCCTCTCCGCTGCAGGAAGAAAATAGAGGGGATAAGTTTCTCTATATGCCACCTCTTCTATCCAGGTGTACAGAGGTTGAAGCATGGGGCTAAGTTGCCCCAGGGGTCAGGGGGGCCCTTCATAGTTTCTTGCACCGGGGCCCTGAAGGTTCTAGTTATGCCTCTGGTGGTATACCCAGATCAGCTATCACATTATGACCAACTACCATATTGTTTACGCCCCCTTTTACCGCCAAATCAGCCCTGACCTGTTGAGGCATGGCCTCCACTAGACCTCTGAAGGTATGCCATGGTATCTGACACAAAGCCGTCAGTGGCAGATCACTGCCTCTGCCAGAACATGCCTTCTATCCATACTGCATCCTGGTGCCATCCCCTCCCCAGGTATGTGACGCACACACACCCGGCCATCCACATGATGTAAAAGAAAACGTCATTCGTCAGACCAGGCCTCCTTCTTCCATTGCCTTGTGCTACAGTTCTGATGCTCCTGTGCCCATTGTAGGTGCTTTCCGCTGTGGACATGGGTCAGCATAAGCACCTTAACCAGTCTGAGGCTACGCAGCTTCATGCATAACTAACTGTGATGCCCTGTGTGTTCTGACACCTTTCTATCTTAACCAGCATTACCTTTTTCAGCAGTTTGAGTTCTTCCATTCAATCAAACTACACAGGCCAGCCTTCCCTCCTCACTTCCATCAATGAGCCTTGGCCATCCATGACCCTGTCACCAGTACTTCTTCCTTGGACCACTTTTGGTTGGTTCTGACCACTGCAGACCAGGAACATTCTGCAAGAGCTGCAGTTTTGGAGATGCTCTGACCCAGCCTTCTAGACCAGCAGTCTCCTAATTGTGGCCAAATGTGGTCCTTTGCTTGCCTGGCCCTTGGGGCCCTTTTCTAACAACTAACACCAGTGATGGGACACCATTATTCCCACTGATACCATTGATGACACTATTCGTCCCATTAAAACCATTGATGGGGCATTGAATATGCCCACTGATGCAGGGGCATTTTCTACTCCCACTGGCCACTGCCCCCCCCCTCCCCCCTGAAGCCTGAAGGATAATAAACTGGTCATTTGCTTAGAAAGTATGGACACCCCTGGTCTGGACATTATAATTTAGCCCTTGTCAAACTCGCTCAAATCCTTATGCTTGCCCAATTATTTCTGCTTTCAACACATCAACTTCAGGGACCACATGTTCACTTGCTGCCTAATATATCCCACCCACCTTCAGATGCCATTGTAACGAGATAATCATTGATTTATTTTACCTGCCAGTGGTGGGATATTATGGCTGATCACTATATGAACATATACAGTATGTAATTTATATTATATACGTAAAAGGATATGGATGATCTAAATCCTCAGCAGCTTGTTACATTGTTTCATCATTGAATCTTATGAAAGTCACTGGGGCTGATTACACGTTATATAATATAATATATACCAGTGATATATAAGTGATAGGTATATGCAGTATAATAGAGGAGCTGGTTACATTTTATCTTTTAGAAGAACGTTCTCATCTGTCAGTCTCCCGCCTCTGTCTTAGAAAAGCAGCAATTACACCATCACAGTAGAATTCTATGACTTTTATATCACTGTAAAAAAAAAAGTGTTTACTGTTACTTCACGTTCAGTAATCCTGTACAGAGTACTGGGGTAATCAGCCGTCTGCTGACCAAAACTGGCCATACACATTACAATCTGATTGCATGAGCTCCTCAACTTCCAAACCTGTGGTCACAACAGTGTGTGGTGTATGGTGCTTTATGGTGATGTGTGGTGGTGTATGATGGTGTGTGGTGGTATATGATGGTGTGTGGTGGTGTGTGGTGGTGTGTGGTGGTGTGTGGTGGTGTACGGTGGTGTACGGTGGTGTGTGGTGATGTATGATGGTGTGTGGGGGTGTATGATGGTGTGCGGTGGTGTATGATGATGTATGGTGGTGTATGATGACATATGGTGGTGTATTGGGCCATACACACTATAAGATTTTCTGAAGACTTTTTCCTTTAGATTTACCAAAACCATATAATATGAGGTCAAACCTAAACACTTTCAATTTGTATGCAATCTGGCAGGCCCTTGCACTACATAGAAAAGGTAAATCTGAAGGAAAAAGTCTTCAGAAAGTCTTATAGTGTGTATGGCCCTTATGAGGGTGTGTGATGGTGTGTGGTGGTGTATGGGAGTGTACGATGCTGTGTATGATGATGTGTGGTGGTGCATAGTGGTGTTTGATGGTGTGTGGTGATGTTTGATGGTGTGTGTTGGTGTGTGTTGGTGTGGTGGTGGTGTGGTGGTGGTGTACGGTGGTGTGTGATGGTGTACAGTGGTGTGTGGTTGTGCATGATGGTGTGTGGTTATGCATGATGGTGTGTGTGATGGTGTATGATGGTGTGTGGTGGTGTATGATGGTGTGTGGTGGTGTGTTGGTGTGTTGTGGTGTACGGTGGTGTATGATGGTGTAGGGTGGTGTATGATGGTGTATGGTGGTGTGTGGTGGTGTACGGTGGTGTGTGGTGGTGCATGATGGTGTGTGGTGATGTATGATGGTGTGTGGGGGTGTATGATGGTGTGCGGTGGTGTATGATGATGTGTGGTGGTGTATGATGACATATGGTGGTGTATGATGGTGTGTGATGGTGTGTGGTGGTGTATGGGGGTGTACGATGCTGAGTATGATGATGTTTGGTGGTGCATAGTGGTGTTTGATGGTGTGTGGTGGTGTGTGTTGGTGTATGGTGGTGTGTGGTGGTGTACGGTGGTGTATGATGGTGTACGGTGGTGTACGGTGGTGTGTGGTTGTGTATGATGGTGTGTGGTGGTGTATGATGGTGTGTGTGGTTTATGATGGTGTATGATGGCGTGTATGGTGTATGATGGCGTGTGTGGTGTATGATGGCGTGTGGTGGTGTATGATGGTGTGTGGTGGTGTATGATGGTGTGTGTGGTTTATGATGGTGTATGATGGCGTGTGTGGTGTATGATGGCGTGTGTGGTGTATGATGGTGTGTGTGGTTTATGATGGTGTATGATGGCGTGTGTGGTGTATGATGGCGTGTGTGGTGTATGATGGTGTGTGTGATTTATGATGGTGTATGATGGCGTGTGTGGTGTATGATGGCGTGTGTGGTGTATGATGGTGTGTGGTGGTGTATGATTGTGTGTGGTGGTGTATGATGGCGTGTGTGGTGTATGATGGTGTGTGGTGGTGTATGATTGTGTGTGGTGGTGTATGATTGTGTGTGGTGGTGTATGATGGTGTGTGGTGCTGTAGGATGCTGTGTGGTGGTGTAGGATGGTGTGTGTGGTTTATGATGGTGTATGATGGTGTGTGTGGTGTATACAGGGCCGGTGCTTCCACTAGGCAAACTAGGCAGCCGCCTAGGGCGCATTGCCACCTAGGGGCGCATCCATGAGGAAGGCAAGGGAGCCCACTGGAGTGCTGCCTGCATGATGATCCTCTTTGTCTGGAGCTGAGTGGCATAAACCCTGGGCAGGATGTAACTCTCTACACTGAGCTGGTGGGCAGCCATTCATTTCCCTGGGTTGGTATTAAGCAGGGAGCGGGGGAGAGCTGAACCTGAGCCGGAGCTCGGCACTGGAGTGCGGAACCTTTACTGGGGCAGAAGAGACAAGGCACCGGAATGGTCTAAGGAGGTTGGTGATGAAGGAGGTGTGGAGCTCTCTGACTGCTGCTTCTCCCTCCACCAGGAGCCGGTTGGAGCTGTGGTGAGCACTGTGGTCCAGGAGAGGAGCATCCTGGAAGAAGGAATCAGCAGGATCATGGTCAAGGAGGGCATAGTGCGGGCCACTCTCTTCATACTGCCCATTGAGTGTCCCCAGAACAGGGAATCAGGGTCCCTGGGTTTGACATGGAGGATCCCTGGTGTGAAAGAGAATCGGGGTCACCAGGTGTGCCATGGGGAATCTGAGTCACCAGGTGCGACATGGGGGATAGGGGTCACAAGTGTAACAGGGGTTTGGGGTCACCAGGTGTGCAATGAGGAATTGGGATCCCCGGGTGTGCCATGGGGGATTGAGGTCCCCAGGTGTGACATGGAAGAACATCAGGGTCCCCAGGTGTGACATGAAGGAACATCAGGGGCTCCTGGTGTGACATAGAGGAACATTGGGGTCACTGAGTATGACAGCATGACACGGAGGAACACAGGGGTCCTTGGGTGTGACATTGTGGAATATCAGGGTCAGTGGGAATGACAGCATGACATGGAGGAATATTGGAGTCCCAAGATGTGACGTGGAAAAACATAAGGGTCCCTGGGTGTGATATAGGGGGACATCAGGGTCCCCAGGTGTGACATGGAGGAATATGGGTGTCCCTGGGTATGACAGCATTACATGGAGGAACCATCAGATCAGGGTCACTGTATATGACATAGAGGAGTTTTTAACCCCTTCCCTTTTTATTTATTTGGGGGGGCGCAAGTAGCTGGTCTTGCCTAGGGTGTAAAATAGTGTAGCACCGGCCCTGGGTGTAATGTGCTCTAGACTGCACACTAATTTTGTCGTCCGTCAGAATTCTACTTCAGAAGTGATGTCATGTGTTTGATTGCTTTCTTTGTGTTCTTTCATCTCTGAGCATGCCTAGTCTTGCTCATAAGATTTTTCCCTGTCGAAATCTGTACTGACTGCACGAAAATCGGACGTGTTTTGACGGTGGACAAAAATTTTATAGGCTGCACACCAGAATTTTGTCGGCCGAAAAGTCGAAGTCGGTTGTCGAGAGCCCCATACTAACAAGCCGAAAATCTGCAAATCGGTCGTCGGCCGAATTTCCACTCGTGTGTAAGGGACGGGAATTTTCGTCCGACGACCGATTTGCCGATTTTCGGCTTGTTAGTATGATGCTTCCGACAACCGACTCCGACTTTTCGGCCGAAAAAATCCTGGTGTGCAGGATTTGTACTAATGAGACGAAAATCGGACGTGTTTTGATGGTCGACAAAAATTATATAACCTGCACACCAGGATTTTTTCGGCCGAAAAGTCGGAGTCGGTTGTCGGAAGCACCATACTAACAAGACGTAAATCGGCAGATTGGTCGTCGGACGAAATTTCCCGGCCGAATTTCTACTCGTGTGTACGGGGCTTAACTCTCCGCAGCAGCGATGCAGACAACATTAAAAACTAGATGGTTGAAAAAAAAAAAAGTTGTGGTATTAGATACAGGTGCATCTCATAAAATTAGAGTATCATCAAAAAGTTTATTTATTTTACTAATTCAATTCAAAAAGTGAAACTCATATATTTTATATAGATGCATTACACACAGAGTGATATACTTCAAGCATTTCTTTCTTTTTATTTTGATGAATATGGCTTACAGCCAGTGACACCCCAAAATTCAGTATCTCAGAAAATTTGAATATTACATAAGAACAATAACCACAGTCAGTGATGATTTGGGGAGCCAAGTCAACTGCTGGTGTTGGCCCACTGTGTTTTATCAAGTCCAAAGTCAGTGCAACCCTCTAGCAGGGAAATTCTAGAGCACTTCATGCTTCCCTCTGCTGACCAGCTTTATGGAGATGCTGATTTCATTTTCCAGAAGGACTTGGCACCGCCCACTCTGTCAAAAGTAATGATCATGGTATCACTGTGCTTGATTGGCCAGCAAACTCACCTGACCTAAATCCCATAGAGAATCTGTGGGGTATTGTCAAGAGGAAGATGAGAGACACCAGACCCAACAATGCAGATGAGCTGAAAGCCGCTATCAATGCAACCTGGGCTTCCATAACACCTCAGCAGTGCCACAGGCTGATCGCCTCTAGACCTCTAGGATCACGGTTATGAACAAGTCTAAAATGCCTAGAGATAGGAGATTTCAATCATTTTTTGATATTGATCACATGTTCTCCTAGTCTGACGTGGAGTGACCGACAGGTCCTCCCTATATACTGTAGGCCACAGTCACACTCCAACATATATACAACTCCCTGCGTGGAGCATGTAATAAGATTCCTAATTTTGTATTGTTTTTTGGTCATTCTGGCGGTAAAATCCTTTTCTTTGTTATATTTGACCCTAGAGTGCTTGCAGGCCATACAGCCAGTGCTGTATTTTGGCCTAGGCCAACAAGGCCCAGGCCTAGGGCGGCACTTTGCAGGGGGGCAGCAAAAAAGCCACCCCCCTCCACCTGAGACTCTATTGGCCACTGGTTGCTAGAACAGTCTCTCTCTCTCTCTCTCTCTCACTCACCCCCCTTCTCTCTCTCTCTCACCCCTCCTCTCTCTCTATCACCTCCCTCTCTCTTTCTCTATCATTCCCCCTCTCTCTTTCTCGTCCCCCCTCTCTCTCTCTCATTCCCCGTCTCTCATCCCCCTCTCTCTCTCATCTCCCCTCTCTCATACCCCTCTCTCTTTCATTCCTCGCTCTCTCTCTTATCCCCCCTCTCTCTCTCTCATCTCCCCTCTCTTTCTCTCCTTCCCTCACCCACCCCCCCCCTCCTTTCCTCACCCACCCCCCCTCTCGTGAGATCTCAGGGGTTCATGCTGGGACTTGTAGTCCTTCAATTTTGGAGGGAGTCACATCTGTTAAAAAAGGAGTGGGCCAAATTTACATAAGGGGGGGGGGGGGGTGCCCAATTTTAGTCTTGCCTAGGGCAGCACAAAACCAAAATACACCACTGCATACAGCGCCCACAGGCATAAAATCCTGAAAGGAATGAAGGAATGTTTGAGTAGGGGGATCAACTTCTCCAGGGGCTAATCTATCATGCAAGGAAGGGGCTTTCTTATATATGCAGTAATTGCGGATGAGACGGTAATAAAGGGTCCAACGCTTTGTCTTGTTTTAATATTGGCCAATTTTTTTGGACTATCCTTTCAAATTTTTTATGTTGGAAATTGTCATCTATAACTAATTTAAAATTAGTTATAGATGATATATAAATAAATATAAATAAATAAAATTATTTAAAATTATGCTGAGTAGATGTGCTCTCCTTACCCTGATTGGAAACTAATATAGTTCTATCCAATGAACTCGCTCTTTCTATTTCTTGATCAAAGAGGGCTTTTTCATACCCCTTCTGTTGAAATCTAGATGTTAACACTTGCGATTGTAAGAGATAACAATCTTCCAAAGTGCAATTTCGCCTTAGCCTAAACAAACTGACCCCTAGGGATGTTGCATAACCATGACCTGTGGTGACAACTCCCCAGGGGGATATAGGGATTGCGGTCAGTGGGCTTGAAATAATTGCACGTCCAAAATGATCACCTTTCTTAACAATCTCCAGACCTAATAAAATCATACGCTCCAAACTAATATTCCAAGTAAGGGGGATATTCTTAGTGTTTGGAGTTATTAGAATTTCTACTCCTTCATCAAACAAATAAGATGCAGATTTTGGATGCTTAACCACTTTACCACCGGAGGATTTTGCTGTCTTACGTCCAGGCCACTTTTTGCGATTCGGCACTGTGCGATTTTACCTGACAATTGCGCAGTCATGCAACGCCATACCCAAACTAAATTTACATCCTTTTTTTCCCCACAAATAGAGCTTTCTTTTGGTGGTATTTGATCACCTGTGCAATTTTTACTTTTTGCGCTATAAACAAAAAAAAACGACAATTTTGAAAAAATAACAATATTTTTTTAATTTTTTTTATATGAAATTCCCCCCCCAAAAAAATGTAAAAATCTAAATGTTTTATCATTTTAGGCCAATTTGTTTTCTGCCACATATTTTTGGTAAAAAAAAATCGCAATATGCATATTTTGATTGGTTTGCGCAAAAGTTATTGTGTTTACTAACTAAGGGAAAGATTTCTGTCATTTTTGGTGTTTCTTTTTTTAACGAGTAATGGCGGCGATCTGCAATTTTTTTTGCGGGACTGCGACATTGCGGCGGACAGATCGGACCCTTGACTGACATTTTTTACACTTTTGGGGGTACCAGTGACATTACTACAGTAATCATTGCTATACATATGCACTGTTACTGTAAAAATGACACTGGCAGGGAAGGGGTTAATTTTTATTGGTGATCAAGGGGTTAATGTATGCCTGATGCTTACTAACATGTGTGGGGGGAGGTGACTGAGTGACACAGGGACAGATCGCAGGTTCAGCTATGAACCCTGCAATCTGACCCTGTCTGTCTGTCACTTAGGAGATCTGCCCGCTTTGTTTACACAAGCGGGCGGATCTCCAGACTCGATTCCCCGACGATCGGGGAAGAGCGGCGGTGATCACCGCCGCTCCTCCCCTGGCCCGACTCCCGCTGTAACTGAATACAGCGGGAGCGAGCCTCCGGCGGTGCGCGCACGCCGCCCACAAGGGGAGGAGTCCAGCGACGTAGGTCTACGTCGCGGGACGGGAACGAGCCACTTTGCCGCAGTACAGTCAATGTGACTGGTCGGCAAGTGGTTAAATAAGGGATACAAAAAATTAGATAGAACACAATAAGGAAGGTGAGGATTTTCTTAAATGATCTGCTGAATTTAAGTTTAATTCAGCTAAATGAGATCCAGGACAAGAAAAGGAAGACATTTTTGAAAGATCTAGACAATTTTGGTGTTATCTATAAATGGCAAAATACTGGCACAGAACAAGCTGTTATAGATAGGGCACCCCCAGTGTTGGACATTGAAAGTTCCCCATTACCCATCCCTGGTGTATATTCTACATATACATATGATTTTCCTTTTCCTTTGGGTGAGAGGGGTTCTAGCAAGGGGGGAATTTCCAGTCAACCCCTAGGGGTAATAGCAAAAGAGGGAGAAACCATTGAGGTAGGGGTAGGGGAGGTGGATACTCCCAATCCCTTTTAGGAGAGAAGGTCAGTTTCATCCACCTCTAGGTTCGCCTAGGGAAGGGTGGAGACATCCTCAACAAAGTCCGTTGAGAGGAAATCTCTCTAGGGGGAAACCTCAATAGCCCCAAGCGAATCAAATGTCTATGCATAATCGTTTGGCACCATTACAAAATATGCACCTTATGGTAAGGAAGATTTTTTTACTGGCGCCAAGAGAGTCAGGGAGAGGACCCTGTCATGGGTTTGCAATAGTGTTTGGCAGCTTACCTGCTCCTTCATGTCTGCATTAGAGGCCAGATTCCCCTTCTGGCTCCTTTTTATCATCTCTCCTTCCTGTTCGGCCCAACCCCAGGCCATCACTGGAAGTCTATATTAACCAGTGCACTGCAGGTCTGCTTTGCTGTTCAACAGTGCTTGTTAGTTGTGTTCCTGTCTGCTGTGTGCTTGATCTACCTTTCTGTGTACCGACTTTGGCTTGTCTCTGACTAATCCTGTTTGCCTGTTACCCTGACCTTCGGCCTGTCCCTTGGTTACCCTCGTCTGCCTGTTACCCTGACCTT
This sequence comes from Pelophylax lessonae, assembly GCF_965119305.1. Taxonomy (NCBI): domain Eukaryota; kingdom Metazoa; phylum Chordata; class Amphibia; order Anura; family Ranidae; genus Pelophylax; species Pelophylax lessonae. The sequence continues at coordinate 219,811,979 of NC_138778.1, forward strand.
CGGCCTGTCCCTTGGTTACCCTCGTCTGCCTGTTGCCCCGACCTCAGCTTACCCATCACTATCCCTTGTCTCTTAAGTGGCTGCTTCCCCTCTCTCCCTACGGAGCCGGACCCCAGAGGCCGCAACCTGGGCCCAGCTGTAGCCAAGTCCATCCTCACCACTAAAGGCTCTGGTGAACACCTGCTGGGTCTTAGACTCCATGCCCTGGGTAATCTTGGGCTCACGTTCCTGTCCATCTGCAGCAGTCAGCTATCGGGTTCACTACCTTGCGCTGCACCCCTGCCTCCAACAGGATGCAGTTGTCACCTGGCCACAGGTGACCTGACAGACCCCCACAGTAGGTGCTGAATCAAGAAGGATGGTGGAGACAACAACAACAACGACCAGCTGTGAAAATGAAAAGACAGAGGGGAAGGAGAGTGGGTAGGAGACTACAAAATCACCAATAGGTGCTGGTATCTATAATTTAAGTGGTATTCCCCTTAGTGAAGATGAGATTTGTGTTCTTGATATAGGGTTAAACTTTGCCCCTGCACGAAATCTGAATAAATTCCATACGTACTGTATATTCATTTGCAGAAATGCATTCCGAGTCTAAATATTAAAAAATATTTTCCATCTAACCCTATTACGAGAAAGACTATTCCATCTGAGGGAGTTCAATCCAACCTGCAGAATAAGTCTACCTTTATCCCTTTGAATACGGATAACAAATTTCTTGATGTGTTTAAAAATATGGTTTCTAACAATCTTGATGAGTTAAAAATTAAAAAGGTGACAGATCCCCTATATATTAATAAAGGTTTGGAATCCTTAGAAAAGAGTACATAATAATATGACAGGGGGGGGGGGGGGGTGATTTGGTATGCTTGAGTAAAGTCTATTACTAATGAACTGAGCAGATTGCTGGATTATCGAGAAACATATCAGTTATTGGCTAAAGACTAGTGTTGAGCGAACACGGACTGTATTATTCGTGTTCGTACCGAATAATTGGATTTTTGTTACCCGAACACAGACACGGACACTTTACTGTATGTTCGGGTAAAAAATCAGTGTTCGGTCGTTTTATTTCAGGGTTTTGCATGTTTTGGCGCTCTTTTCATGGCGGGCTTTCAACAGCCAATCAACAATCGTTTAACTGGTGTGCCTTAAGCTATCCCAGCCATGCCTGCAAATGTATGAGTAGCTGTGATTGGCCGTCTGAAGCATGTGACCAAGTCTTTATAAGTTCGAGGCAGCCGCAGCGGCGTCATTCTGCTGCTTAGCTCAGGGACAGAGCACACATACGTGCTGGCTGCTGATTAGGGAAAGACAGGCAGGGAAAACGAATTGGTGTCCGGATAGAATTTAGGGTCAGGTCGGAGTGTTTAGGCAGGGCGAGTTGTAGGCATTTTAGGGATAGAGTCGGCTGAATTATAGGGTCAGTGTGTTCTACAAACTACAATCGATATTGCTGTGTGGTGTGGGATAGGAGATAGGCAGGTGTCAGTGATCCACATCCATTTTTCTGTGTGTGGGCTGCAGTGAACACAATCTTTTTGGGGTGCAGTGAACACAATCCTTTTGGGGTGCAGTGAACAAAATCTTTGTGGGGTACAGTGAACACAATTTTTGTGGGGTGCAGTGAAGACAATCGTTGTGGGGTGCAGTGAAGACAATCCTTGTGGGGTACAGTGAACACAATCTTTGTGGGGTGCAGTGAAGACAATCCTTTTGGGATGCAGTGAACACAATCTTTGTGGGGTGCAGTGAACAAAATCTTTGTGGGGTACAGTGAACACAATCTTTGTGGGGTACAGTGAACAAAATCTTTGTGGGGTACAGTGAACACAATCTTTGTGGGGTGCAGTGAAGACAATCCTTGTGGGGTGCAGTGAACAAAATCTTTGGGGGGTACAGTGGACACAATCTTTGTGGGGTACAGTGAACACAATCTTTGTGGGGTGCAGTGAAGACAATCCTTGTGGGGTGCAGTGAAGACAATCCTTGTGGGGTGCAGTGAAAAAAATCTTTGGGGGGTACAGTGAACACAATCTTTGTGGGGTACAGTGAACACAATCTTTGTGGGGTGCAGTGAAGACAATCCTTTTGGGGTGCAGTGAACACAATCTTTGTGGGGTACAGTGAACACAATCTTTGTGGGGTGCAGTGAAGACAATCCTTGTGGGGTGCAGTGAAGACAATCCTTGTGGGGTACAGTGAACACAATCTTTGTGGGGTGCAGTGAAGACAATCCTTTTGGGGTGCAGTGAACACAATCTTTGTGGGGTACAGTGAACATAATCTTTGTGGGGTACAGTGAACACAATCTTTGTGGGGTGCAGTGAAGACAATCCTTGTGGGGTGCAGTGAACAAAATCTTTGGGGGGTACAGTGAACACAATCTTTGTGGGGTACATTGAACACAATCTTTGTGGGGTGCAGTGAAGACAATCCTTTTGGGGTGCAGTGAACACAATCTTTGTGGGGTGCAGTGAACAAAATCTTTGTGGGGTACAGTGAACACAATCTTTGTGGGGTGCAGTGAAGACAATCCTTGTGGGGTGCAGTGAACAAAATCTTTGGGGGGTACAGTGAACACAATCTTTGTGGGGTACAGTGAACACAATCTTTGTGGGGTGCAGTGAAGACAATCCTTGTGGGGTACAGTGAACACAATCTTTGTGGGGTGCAGTGAACAAAATCTTTGTGGGGTACAGTGAACACAATCTTTGTGGGGTACAGTGAACAAAATCTTTGTGGGGTACAGTGAACACAATCTTTGTGGGGTGCAGTGAAGACAATCCTTGTGGGGTGCAGTGAAGACAATCCTTGTGGGGTGCAGTGAACAAAATCTTTGGGGGGTACAGTGAACACAATCTTTGTGGGGTACAGTGAACACAATCTTTGTGGGGTGCAGTGAAGAAAATCCTTTTGGGGTGCAGTGAACACAATCTTTGTGGGGTACAGTGAACACAATCTTTGTGGGGTGCAGTGAAGACAATCCTTGTGGGGTGCAGTAAAGACAATCCTTGTGGGGTGCAGTGAACAAAATCTTTGTGGGGTACAGTGAACACAATCTTTGTGGATTACAGTGAACACAATCTTTGTGGGGTGCAGTGAAGACAATCCTTTTGGGGTGCAGTGAACACAATCTTTGTGGGGTACAGTGAACACAATCTTTGTGGGGTGCAGTGAAGACAATCCTTGTGGGGTGCAGTGAAGACAATCCTTGTGGGGTGCAGTGATCAAAATCTTTGTGGGGTACAGTGAACACAATCTTTGTGGGGTACAGTGAACACAATCTTTGTGGGGTGCAGTGAACAAAATCTTTGTGGGGTACAGTGAACACAATCTTTGTGGGGTGCAGTGAAGACAATCCTTTTGGGGTGCAGTGAACACAATCTTTGTGGGGTACAGTGAACACAATCTTTGTGGGGTGCAGTGAACAAAATCTTTGTGGGGTACAGTGAACACAATCTTTGTGGGGTACAGTGAACACAATCTTTGTGGGGTGCAGTGAAGACAATCCTTTTGTGGTGCAGTGAACACAATCTTTGTGGGGTACAGTGAACACAATCTTTGTGGGGTGCAGTGAAGACAATCCTTGTGGGGTGCAGTGAAGACAATCCTTGTGGGGTACAGTGAACACAATCTTTGTGGGGTGCAGTGAAGACAATCCTTTTGGGGTGCAGTGAACACAATCTTTGTGGGGTACAGTGAACACAATCTTTGTGGGGTGCAGTGAAGACAATCCTTGTGGGGTGCAGTGAACAAAATCTTTGGGGGGTACAGTGAGCACAATCTTTGTGGGGTACAGTGAACACAATCTTTGTGGGGTGCAGTGAAGACAATCCTTTTGGGGTGCAGTGAACACAATCTTTGTGGGGTACAGTGAACACAATCTTTGTGGGGTGCAGTGAACACAATCTTTGTGGGGTGCAGTGAAGACAATCCTTTTGGGGTGCAGTGAACACAATCTTTGTGGGGTACAGTGAACACAATCTCATACTTCTGAAGATTTGAGGGTGCTGCCTGTTTCATCCTCCTCCTCCTCATCCATCCTTTTAGGGGTACAAACAATAGTAATTGGGGCCTAGTGTGCTTCTGTACGTGTGAAAAACATACACTTTTTTTTGATCATATTTCCTATTCCGCTATTCAATAAAAACCTTTGGGGATCAATTAAATTGCGGGATAGTCTGTGTCGGTACGTGTGAGATCCACCTTTCCAAGTTTTTGGGGTTCATCTCATACTTCTGAAGCTTTGAGGGTGCTGCCTGTTCCATACTCCTCCTCCTCCTCCTCCATCCTTTTAGGTGTACAAACAATAGTAATTGGGGCCTAGTGTGCTTCTGTACGTGTGAGATACATACACTTTTTTTGATCATATTTCCTATTCCGCTATTCAATAAAAACCTTTGGGGATCAATTAAATTGCGGAATAGTCTGTGTCGGTACGTGTGAGATCCACCTTTCCAAGTTTTTGAGGTTCATCTCATACTTCTGAAGATTTGAGGGTGCTGCCTGTTCCATACTCCTCCTCCTCATCCTCCCTTTAGGGTAGGAAAAAATTTCATCGGGCCTAGTCTGTGTTTGTACGTGTGAGATACACAGTTTTTTTATCCTATTCCGCTATTCAATACACACCCTTTTGGTGTAAAAAACATTAAATTGCGGCATAGTTTGCATTTTTGACTGTGAGATACACCCGTGCGATACTGTTGTTCTTTTGTTCTGCTATTCAATAAAGACCTTTCTAGGGCAAGATCTTAAATTTCAGAAATATGAGGAGAGCGTCAAATAGGGGCCGTGGCCGGGGTCGTGGTGCTGCTGCTAGAGCTCCTGTTGCAAGGAGAGGACGCGGTCGATCTGTGCCAGCTACACGCACAAGTGAAACACCTTCCTCAAGTGTGAGTAGGCGACAGAACCTGCAGCAGTATTTGGTAGGGCATCATACGCCTCTAGAAGTGATGAGGCCAGAACACAGAGAGGCGATAGTAGATTGGTTTGCTGCTGACAGTGCCTCCAGTTCCTTCACATTGTCTCCCAACCAGTCTACTGCAGAAAGGTCAGAGTTGGCACCTGCAGCCAATGTCCAACCGTCTTTCACCTCACCCCCTTGCAAATCAGGCAAGCAGTCTGAGCCCCAAGCCATACAGCAGTCTCTTATTCTTTTTGAGGACTCTGTCAGCAGGGTTTCCCAGGGCCATCCACCTAGCCCTGCCCCAGAAGTGGAAGAGATTGAGTGCAGCGATGCCCAACCACTTATTTCTCAAGATGAGTACATGGAAGGACCATCACAGCACGTCTCCGATGATGACGAAACGCAGGTGCCAACTGCTGCGGCGTTCAGCATTGTGGAGACCGACAGGGAGGGCAGGGGTGAAGACTGGGTGGAAGATGATGTGGAGGACGATGAGGTCCTCGACCCCACATGGAATGAAGGTCATGCAGGTGACCTGAGTATTTTGGAGGAAGAGGCGGTGGTCGCACAGAGCCACCAGCACAGCAGAAGAAGGAGCAGGGTGCAGAAGCGGAGCGGCCGTGCCCTAGACACTACCCCTGCTACTGCCCAATGCAGCAAGGGAACGAGCGCACCAAAGTCAGCTCAAAAGAGTTCTCTAGCGTGGAAGTTCTTTAGAAAATGTGCTGATGACAGGACACGAGTGGTTTGCACCCTGTGCAATCAGAGCCTGAAGCGAGGCATAAACCTTCTCAACCTGAGCACAACCTGCATGATCAGGCATCTAAGTGCAAAGCACGAGCTGCAGTGGAGTACACACCTTCAAAACCAAGAAACGTCTCTGGCTCATCCTGCTTCCTCTTCTGCTGCAGTCTCGGCCGCTCCAGCCACCTCTGTAGTCATACCGGCACCTGCCACCCCGCAAACAGACGATCTGTCAGCAACACCACCACCTGGGTCACCAACAACCATCTCCACAATGTCCCGTGGAAGTGTTCAGCTTTCCATCTCCCAAACACTTGAGAGGAAGAGGAAGTACCCCCCTACCCACCCGCGATCCCTGGCCCTGAATGCCAGCATTTCACAATTATTGGCCTTTGAAATGCTGTCATTCCGTCTGGTGGAGACGCCCAGTTTTAAAAAGCTTATGTCGGTGGCTGTCCCACAGTACGTCGTGCCCAGCCGCCACTACTTTTCCAGGCAAGCCATCCCTTCCCTGCACAACCAAGTGGGGGAAAAAATCAGGTGTGCACTGCGCAACGCCATCTGTGGCAAGGTCCACCTAACTACCGATACGTGGACCAGTAAGCACGGTCAGGGGCGTTATATCTCCCTAACGGCACACTGGGTAAATGCAGTGGCGGATGGGCCTGAGGCGGATAGCAATTTGGCGCATGTCCTTCCACCACCGAGGATTGCAGGGCGCTTCAGTTTGCCTCCTGTTCCTAACTCATCCTACTCCGCTACCTCATCCTCTACCGCCTCCTCATCCGGACAGCGTAATACCTTCACCACCAACTTCAGCACGGCCAGGGCTAAACGACAGCAGGCAGTTTTACAACTTGCCTGTTTGGGGGACAAACCACACACCGCGCAGGAGTTGTGGAGGAGCATGGAACAGCAGACAAATGAGTGGTTGCTGCCAGTGAGCCTCAAGCCCGGCCTGGTGGTGTGCGATAATGGGCGAAATCTCATAGCAGCTCTGGGCCTAGCCGGTTTGACGCACATCCCTTGCCTGGCGCATGTGCTGAATTTGGTGGTGCAGAGGTTCCTTAAAAACTACCCCGATATGTCAGAGCTGCTGCAGAAAGTGCGGGCCGTCTGTGCGCACTTTCGGCGTTCTCACCCTGCTGCTGCTCGCCTGGCAGCGCTGCAGCGTAACTTCGGCCTTCCCGCTCACCGCCTCATATGTGACGTGCCCACAAGGTGGAACTCCACCTTGCACATGCTGCAAAGACTGTGCGAGCAGCAGCAGGCCTTAGTGGAGTTTCAGCTGCAGCACGCACGCGTGAGTCGCTCTGCGGAACAGCACCACTTCACCACCAATAACTGGGCCTCCATGCGAGACCTGTGTGCCTTGTTACGCTGTTTTGAGTACTCCACCAACATGGCCAGTGGCAATGACGCCGTTCTCAGCTTAACTATCCCATTTCTATGCCTCCTTGAAAAAACAATTCGGGCGATGATGGAAGAGGATGTGGCACAGGATGAGGAGGAGGAGGATGAAGAGGTAACATTTCAAAGGCTTTCAGGGCAGTCATTCGCAAGGGGCTCCGAGGGTGGGTTCCTGCACACACAAATGCCAGGGACACAATTGTCCAGCAGGGGCACAGTTCTGGAGGATGAGGAGGAGGAGGAGCTGGAGGAGGAGTTGGAGGAGGAGATGGAACCATGTTCACAGCAGGGTGGCACCCAGGCCAGCTCATGGCCATCACTGGTGCGTGGCTGGGGGGATACAGAGGACACGGACGATACACCTCCCACAGAGGACAGCCTTTCGTCGCCTCTGGGCAGCCTGGCACACATGAGCGATTACATGCTGCAGTGTCTCCACAACGACCGCCGAGTTGCCCACATTCTAACTTGTGCTGATTACTGGGTGGCCACGCTGCTGGATCCCCGTTACAAGGACAACGTACCGTCCTTAATTCACCCACTGGAGCGCGATCGCAAGATGCGCGAGTACAAGCGCACGCTGGTAGATGCGATGCTGCTGGCATTCCCATCTGACAGCGGGGCCACAGTGGAAGCACAAGGCAGAGGAGGAGGAGGAGGAGGAGGAGGAGGAGGAGGTCGCCAACGCAACCAGGGCACCAATCATTTAATTATTTTATATAGCAGCGCTGCAATCACTGACCCTCACTCAACCAGGGCACCGCCAGCACCTCAGAAGGCAGGGTTAGCATGGCCGAAATGTGGAAAAGCTTTGTCAGCACGCCACAACAAACAGCAGCACCAGCAGCTCAGATGGAACGTCTTAGCAGGAGGCAGCATTTTACCAACATGGTGGAGCAGTATGTGTGCACACGCCTACATGTAGTGAATGAGGGGTCTGCCCCCTTCAACTTGGGCACATGGCCTGAGCTTGCCCTTTACGCCTTGGAGGTGCTGGCGTGCCCTGCAGCCAGTGTATTATCTGAACGGGTATTTAGCACTGCTGGGGGCGTTATAGCAGACAAGCGCAGCCGCCTGTCCAGAGACAATGTGGACAAGCTCACGTTCATTAAAATGAACCAGGCATGGATCCCACGGGACTTTTCCGTACCTTGTGCAGAATAGCAATGGATACCGACCTTACCCACCCATTGTTCCATTTTTGCTCTTTCTCACTCTTTTGGGGTGTACCCTCATTTAAAATTTGTGAAAAGAAGCAGTGTTGGCTACCTCGTCCTCCTCCTCAGGGCCAGATTAACGTAGGGGCTATTGGAGCTGCAGCTCCAGGCCCCTACCTTTTATATAGGCCCCGGGTTGGCCATATTCACTGTGACCGCTCTTCTGTCACTTGTAAACACAGAAGTCTGGCTTCTATGCTCGCTTCCCCAGGCAGCACCCTCAGAACCTCCCCACACAGCGCGAAGGCCTGACAAGGAGGGACAGTTGCCGATGCATGGATGTGTTTATGGGCTTCAGAGACAGCATCCCATGTTGAATTAGGCATGCATGGCTGCACCCTTCCTCCTCTGGGTGCATGCCAAGGCACGGCCCTTAAGGCCCTTCAAAATCCTCAGCACCAAGACCATGATGCTCTTAATCCGGCCCTGGTCCTCCTCCACCGCCGCTTCCACCTACACCGCCCATAGGTGTGCGCAGCCTATTGCATTAGGGTGTGCACCCCAAAGTTGAAATACACATGCATGTGTTTGCCTACATGTACATGGCCCCGATACATTACTCTCCCTGCTGGCAAAGAGAAATAGAGCAGAGCAGGTCCGAGGGAGATCTTTCCCATCTCCTCACTGGCAAACAGAGCAATAATGCTATGTGCCCTAGGTGATTAGGGTGTGCCCAGGTACACCCGGCACACCCTGTGCGCACGCCTATGACACCGCCACATCCACCACCACCTCAACCTCCCTCCTACTCCATATGGGCCTCTTCCTTCAGAGATGAAGAACATTGTTTTATTTTTCTGTTTTTTTTTGTTGTTTTAAGTTATTTCCCTATCCACATTTGTTTGCAGAGCACTTGCCATGCTCTTAACTACCTTTTGCTGCCATTTGCAGCACTCTAGCCCTTTCCATTGGTGTTTTAGAGCCATTTTAGTGCCTTAAAGTTCGGGTCCCCATTGACTTCAATGGGGTTCGGTGTCCGGGAAAAGTTCGGTAAAAGTCCGGGACACGGACCCAGACTTTTTTTTAAAGTTCGGCCAAACCCGTCGAACACGGACATCTAGGTGTCCGCTCAACCCTACTAAAGACCTGATGCTGCAGTTTAAAAATGAGTTACTTACATGCACTGGTTGAGAAAGGAAAGAATAGGGGAAACCTGAACAAAAGAGAGGCTGCTTATTTAGATCCTTTATTTTATAAAACCCCCATAATATATTTTTTGCCTAAGATCCACAAAGATAGTGTAAACCCCCCCCCGGAAGGCCTATCGTCAAAGGGATTGATTTGGTATCTGCCCGGTTGGGTCAGTATATCTCTTATAGACTCTTATCTTCAGCCTCTGGTTATGCAAACAAAAGCTTTTCTTAAGGATACAAAACATATCATACAGATTTTGGAATCTTTAAGTAGTTCTCCATCTAGTATTTTAATCACGCTGACATGAGTTCCCTACATACTAATATAGGGCACATGAATGCTCTAGCAACAGTGCAATGGGCATTGGAGTCTAGGGATTTATCTAGGAAATATCAAAAGTTCCTCTTGAAAAGTTTAGACTTTTGCTTAACCAAGAATTATTTTTGGTACAATAGGGAGTTCTTTTTGCAGACAAGGGGGGTAGCTATGGGCGCTCGGTTTGCTCCCAGTGTGGCCAATTTGTTAATGGCTCACTGGGAGGAAGAAGTAGTGTTCAAGGAGCGTACCCCACAGCTTGCTTGTTATAGAAGGTATATCGATGACCTTAATATGGTATGGGAGTGTAATGAATCCGACCGTGATAAATGTATGCAGAAGGTTAATGCAACGCTAAGTATATCACCCTTGCGTGGAATATTAGTTCGGAGCATATTATTTTCTTAGATCTGGAGATTGTCAAGGAAGGTGATCATTTACAAACGTGCAATTATTTCAAGCCTACTGACTGCAATGCCTATATCCACCTGGGGAGTTGTAACCACAGTTCATGGTTATGCAACATCCCTAGGAGTCAGTTTATTAGGCTAAGGTGAAATTGTATTTTGCAAGATAATTATTTCTCACAATCGCAAGTGTTAGCATCTAGATTTCAACAGAAGGGGTATGAAAAAGCTATCCTTGATCAAGAAATAGAAAGAACAAGGTCATTGGATAGAACTATATTAGTTTCCAATCAGCATAATTTCAAATTAGTTATGGATTACAATGTCCAACATAAAAAATTTGAAAGGCTAGTCCGAAAAAATTGGCCAATATTGAAACAAGACAAAGTGTTGGGCCCTTTTTTACCATCTCATCCGCAATTTATATTTAGGAAAGCCCCTTCCTTATGTGATAGATTAGCCCCTTACAGGATTTTATACCTGTGGGCGCTGTATGGCCAGCAAGCACTCTAGGGTCAATAATAAAAAAACAATAGGATTTTACAGCCACAGTGACCAAAAAACAAAACAAAATTAAGGACCTTATTACATGCTCCATGCAGAGAGTTGTATATACGGTATGTTGGTGTGTGACTATGGCCTACAGTATATAGGGAGGGCATGTTGGTCACTCCACATCAGACTAGGAGAACATGTGAACAATATCAAAAAAGGATTGAAAACTCATAATGTCTTTAGACATTTTAGACTTGTCCAAACCTGTGATCCTAGAGGTCTAAGGTTCTGGGGCATTGAAAGGGCTAAAAAACACTGGAGGGGGGTAATTTTATTAGGGAGTTGAGCTGTAGGGAATCATATTGGATATTTGAGACCAAGGTTGGTGTCCTTGGAGGCCTAAATGTTGACTTCGATCTTCAATTTCTGATCGTTCATTTCTATTTTATTGTTTGGAATAGATTGTTTATGTTAGGGATGGCCGCGGCTGATGTCATTTTATGATGTTTTTTCTTTTTTTATTATAAAATAATCCAGTCCACATTTATTATGAGTATTTTAAATACAGTTTTTGATGGGGTATTTATTTATATACTTTTTAATGATGCATTTTGATGATATTTAGTGGGGACTTTTCCTATGGAAATCCTTTGTAAGAGGATGTCGGCAACATCTCCATTGCTATATTTTCTAGGTCCTTGGACTCTCGGTGTAGAAATCCCTTGCAGGGGGACAGCGGCATATATATTTCTGTTGTTACACTTTCCAGGTCCTTAGTAATAGTAAGCCAATAGTTTTGGTTATTTCCTGGTTTCCGGGTCGCAGAGTTAGATTACCTTGACAACGGACAACGAAGGGAGGCGTTCTGCCCCTTGTTGAATATGCATGAGTATTTATAAGCGGGTGTATTACGTGTCTCCGTACCCACTGAGGAAGTGCCGCCCTTTGGGACATAACGCGTATGGGTGGGAGCTACGTGACGTCACCCCTGGCCATCCCTATGTAATACGATGTTACGAGCTCTCATATGCTGGCACTTATGAGGAAGTGCCTGAAACTGTAAGTGTGTTGCTTATACACATATGCTCATATCCCATACAATAATAGAAGACTTATGGCAGGGTGCTCTTCAGGTCAGTACTCTTCAGGCTAATAAAGCGCTGCCTTCCAAAAGAGGTGCCCCAATCCAAATATCAGGCTGGGCACAAAGCTCCTTTCACTAATGCCGGATATTCTCTTAACATACAGGACCATCCCTGATCTATCCAGCTAACCAAGGGGAAGGTCCCTCAAAGTGCATCCTGTGACCCTGGACTTCAGGTGGACATTACCATCCATTTTTCATTGACACCGGGAACAAGGAAGCCATGGCATTACACATGCTTACTGGGTTGTCAGAGCCATTTCCCCATTAACAGCCAGTGGCACAGAGATCCCGAATTTGTGCCTGTAGCAGCTCATCATCAATCCATCCAGCTGCACCCTTTTAGGACTGTGCCTCCACCACAGGCTTAGACTCTCCCATGGGCACCCATACATACATGTGTGGTTTTTATACTTTGTGAGTATTCATTTTTAACTTTTCTTTGTAAATAAACCTTCTTGGAACTTATTACACCAGAGTGGTCACGCTGTCTCCATCCCTTGCCCTCCTTTTGATAAAACCACCCCTAACCTGATATACTTTTAATATTTTAAATGATGTGCAAGGGACAAACAAACTATCTTTGTATTTGTAGCCCTTTGCAAATACTGACTTACATAAAGTCAGCCCTTGGGACGGCAGAGGCAGGGTGAACCTAGCTCAGTTAGAGCAGGCCCTTGGGCAGTCTGGGGCTAATAATACGGGTTCCCTTGAAGGATCCTGCTATTCGTAAAGCTGGAAAAGATATTTTAATTTTTTTACACTTAAAATGCAGCAAGGTCACACAAAGAAATGTAAACAGCATCTAACAATTCAGAGGCATTTATTCATACGTAGAAACTTCCATTCTGTGCTTTTTTCCTCGTTGAGCACGCACAGTAGCAGAAAGGTTGTGCTCTCTTTCAATGTTACAAACATTTATTTGCTGTGTTTAGTGGTTGTAGAACATTTATTACTAGCATAGACACTCTGAGTCAAGAGCTGGGGGATTGAAGTCACGTTGAACAGCTTTATTTAAAGTATTATATAAATGGTTATAAAGAGGTTGTTTACTGGTGAAGGCCAACTCCATAACTTCGTCTCCCCCTTCCTTTCCATTTTCAACAACCCAGTTCACCCCACATACAAATTTTCCTTCAGTGGTGGGCCGGTCCCTAATGCCACTGAAAGCGGTTCCATGTAATTGAAGATAGGCCCCCCAGGGGGCGGGTCATTGATACCCTGGGCTCACAGGAAGCATATTGAATGAGGCTAGATGTTGTTGAACCAGGAGGAGACCAGCACTGGAGAATGGTAACAGTGGGACTGCGGGGGACAATTTTTGTTTTCACAAAATTCAGACTTTTTACATTTCAATTGATAAGAAAATAGTGGAGTTGATCTTTTAAAAAAAAATAAACAATTTGAATTTTTAGGGACTCATTTTTCACTTTTGGGTTTGGTAAAACACAACATTCCGTGATCAATACATAAAATACATGTGTATTTATGTTTTTTAACCACTCCGGAAGGTTTACAACACCTTCATGACCAAGGCCATTTTTTGCGATACAGCAGTGCGTTATTTTAAGAATTGCCCAGTTGTGTGACGCTGTACCCAAATAAAATTGGTGTTCTTTTTCCCCTCAAATAGAGCTTTCTTTTGGTGGTATTTGATTACCTGTGCGGCTTTTATTTTTTGCGCTATAAACAAAAAAAGATCAACAATTTTGAAAAAAAATATATATATATTTTTACTTTCTGCTATAAAATATATCCAATTAAAAAAAATTTAAAAAATCGAATTTCTTCATCAGTTTAGGCAAATAAGTATTCTGCTACATATTTTTGGTAAAAAAAATCTCAATAAGCATATATTGATTTTTGCGCAAAAGTTATCGCATCTACAAATTATAAGATATTTTTGTGGAATTTTTATTTTTTACTAGTAAGTAACTCCTACACTAACTACCCTGCAGAAGGAAGATGCTTATACTTACCTACATTCATGGTGCTATGGTCAGATCATGTGATTGGCTCCCATCGGCTGGCTTCAGGCAGGGCCGTGGACAAGGGGATACCACCGGTCTTCCAGAACGGGCCCAGGCCAGCAGGGTAAATCGGATGTGGGTAGGGAGGGTGATCGGCACGGTGGGGGTGCAATTACTTGAACTGATCCCCTGTATGGCTCTCTCTGCAGCAGCTGAAAGCTAGCTTCTTCTCCTCTCGGCTTTCAGCTGCTGCAGAGAGAGCCATACAGGGGATCGGTTCCAGTAAATGCCCCCGTGCCACCCTATCTTTGCACCATACGTTTCCCCCAGCTGACCAGGCCCCCCTGGCCAGGCTACCTCAGCAGTGCTGCCGGATTCCCTCCTCTCATTCCCGCCAGCAGCTGCAAGATGGAGAGTCGGGGAAAGGTCCGGTATATATGTCCCATTTACCAGCCCCTTCCTTTCCTGAATGAATACAATGAGTGATCTGTACCGATCACTCACTGTGTTCATTCATACCTGAAGCATTGGCTGTATGGGGCCCCTGTGATTTCTAACAGCAGCCCTGACTTAGGGGAGAGGAAGGACAGCCGAAAACAGATGTGCCATAGTAAACCTATAAGTGACATCAGCGCCCAGGCATTACCAGCTGTTGTCTGCGATCTCTTCCCTCCTCTGCAGCAAACCACTAGGACGAATATGTGACCAGACTGGGGCGCCCTGAGCATAGGTAAGTATAGATATCTTCCTTCTACATGGTAGTTATTATAGGACAGGGGTCTCCAAACTTTCTAAGCAAAGGGCCAGTTTGCTGTCCTTCTGACTTTAGAGGGGCCAGACTGTGGCCAGTGGGATTAGAATATGCCATGGCATTAGTGGGAGAAAACAATGTCCTATTCTTGGTATCAGTGAAAGGAAAAGCACCCCATTGTCGGTATCAGTGGGAGGAATAATGCCCCATTCTTGGTATCAGTGGGAGGAATGGTGCCCCATTCCTGGTATCAATGGGAGGATTTGTGCCCATCATTGGTATCAGTGGGAGAAATAGTGCCCGAATCTTTGTATCAGTGGGAAGAATAGTGGCCAATTAATGGAGGAAAAGTATCCAAAGGGCTGGATAAAGGCAAGCAAAGGACCGCATCTGGCCCCTGGGCCACAGTTTGGAGACCACTGGTATAGGACTTAGAAGGGGAGTGGGAGCAGGTTTAGACTTAGTTAGTCAGATCCTGGACTTCCACTTTAGGTAAGATAAGTAGCAATATAAAGAAGCTGAGTTGGAGAAAATGGTGAAGTTTGGATTCTTGTTGCCGTCTTTAACCCCATTGGAGATTTCCTTTCAACTCCTCTGCTACAGAGCAAAGGATGTTATTTTTTTTTTTTGCAAATTTCATTAAACACTTCCAGTGGTATACAGTATTTACAAAATAATTAACCTACTCCTAATATCCTAGGCACCACTCCGGGACCAAGCTGTGCATATTGTTCATTATGCCCCCTGCTGGCTGTGCAGCAGTTCATACACTGTACACCTCAGTACCCAGCCTTGGAGTGAGAATCAGTCATCATACTCACCAGTGGCGGTTCTACATTAAATTGCTCCCCGGGCAAGACTCCCTCCCGGCGCCCCCCCCCCAAGAAAAAAATAACATGACAACATAACAATAAATGCAGAGTGCCACAGCATTGTTGCCCCCAATAAATGCAGAGTGCCACAGCATTGTTGCCCCCAATAAATGCAGAGTGCCACAGCATTGTTGCCCCCCAATAAATGCAGAGTGCCACAGCATTGTTGCCCCCCAATAAATGCAGAGTGCCACAGCATTGTTGCCCCCAATAAATGCAGAGTGCCACAACATTGTTGCCCCCAATAAATGCAGAGCGCCAGCGTTCCCCCCCCCCCCCCCGCGAGACCCGTCCGTGCACTTGACTTACCTCACTTCTCTTTCGTTCAGTCCCCAGATTCCTCACGTCTCCTCAGTCCTCCCGCGGCGCCTCCTCCTCGGCCAATGGCGTGGGGTTTGCCTTTCGGCCAATCAGGGAGCGGGTCCTCCCGGAGGAGGAGGATCAGTGTGACAATAGCGAATTTTCATTCGCTATTGTCACACAATGGGCGGGCTCTGGGGGGGGGAGCAATGCTCTGCGCCTCGGCTCGGCTGCGGCAGTGGCGGTTTTAGGCATGGGTGAACGGGGCTCGGGCGGCCCGGTACTATTGTCATGTGTCATGAAAAAATGCCGCCCCGGGCGGCTGCCCCGTTCGCCCATGCCTAAAACCGACACTGATACTCACAATGGCAAGCACTCACTAGTCAGTGCGACCTAAACATACCCTTTAAGAGACCAAAAGGGAGCAAAACCTGTAAGAGAGAGGTACAATATTAGGATTTGCATTGACTTTGCAAACCTCAATTTTATGAACTACAGTCATGAAACATGGAGTGTGTAGCACTGCCCCTGTAGGGCTTGCTATGTGATGACTTCTTGGGTCTTCTCTGATTACCTGCAGACAGTCACTAAGGGACAGTTCACTCATCCATCCTTACTTCCAGTTGCTCGTTACTCAATAAACAGTCCAGGGGATTTGGTTTTATATTTATTGTGGAACTTGGATGGGAGAAGGGAATAGTGGGATACTCGCTTGGAACTATTTGCAGTAGATAAGGACAACTCTCACTTGGCCTCGCCAGGTTATTTGTGGAAGCAGACACACTGCTTTAATGCATCTACATTATCTTCAGGACACTCTCTAGTGTCCCCTTGACTGACACCCGTCCACTGATTTTTCTAGAAGAAGGGGTGGCCCTCTCAAGACAGGCCCACGACACAGATCTGTACTCACTGTAGGCAGAATCAGATCCTCTCCAGTGTCTCTCTTTCAGTCAGCTCTGCAGGACATATGGGTTCAGTTTCTCCTCTGACTCTCAGGCCCTCAGGTCGACCACCTAAGGCCGCACAGCAGTTTCTACAGAGGAGCAGAGGAGGGGCAGCCGCCCCCTCCCTCCGGGACCCCGCTCTCCAGCAGAAAGACCCTGAGTACATGTGCCCTTGACATTTATACAGTATCCCAGCATGCACTGATGCACTTTCCTCTGCCAATCACCAGGGCTGTACTAAATGCCTGTGCATTCATATGTCAGGTTTCCTCCCACTGTCTAATATGCCTGCCTATTGGACTAGTGTTAAACACTTCAGACAAGCTGAGATGCACCTGAGCACCATAAGCATATCTCACTAGTAGATCCTGATCTCTGGTAGGCAGAGAGCAATATAAATTGACCTGGCAATCTCTCTGATAAGCAGAAAAGAATCAAAAACTATATTCTCTCTACTAGCACCTACCTAGGAGGGTGCTACATCCACCCCCCGCCAAACTGAGCCATGTCCACACTGGCTTTGGGCATCCGCCCCTATAAAAATACCTGTACAAAATTTACAAGGAGTATCCCACAAACTTGGAAAGTGGGAAAAGGGAAATAACATATGTACAGGGCCATGGGGCATACCCCATATGTGGCCATTAGATACAATAGGTTACCTGAACAAATATAGACATTTGCTGTACAAAATGTACAAATTTACAGAGGGTTGCACCAGGTGCATTATTTCAATTCACCCCCTGCCAAACAAAAAAATCTGACAGGAAAAGGTCAAACATCCTGACTAACTATACTACACATAACATTTGTACATACTGTATATACAATAAATAGGCAATGGACAACCTCTCAAAGGCATGAAGATCCCCTGCAAGCCTGCAAAGGAAAAGAGTCAGCTCATAGTACCTTTGCATTCTATATACTCACAGTGAGACTGCCCTCTCTGCAGAGGCGACCTTCTCACCTGAAGAATCTCTAACACTAGCTTTCCCGTAGAGACATCTGATGCATCCAGCCCCCTAAGGGCACACTTGATGAGGAAGGCGTAAAGCTGAAACGCATCAGCATTTGTCATGTTGTCACCGCTATCCATGTTGGAATAAAGCATTTTACTTGGAAGAAGACTTTTCGTGTGCCGGCATTATTCATATAACACGCTTGACTTATTGTCCTGTTGTGTTCCTGTAATAGACAAACAGAACACCCTGCCAATCTAACTAACTAAACATTTATGTACTTGTTCTGTTTGGAAACCATATGATTAGCACTAAGCACAGTCCCTCTCAATCACCAGGGCACTGACTCTTTCCTATCCTAGTCAGACTCACAAGTTAGGATGAAGAAATGCAGAGTCCACCCAACTGGTGTTCATAGTGTCCTTCTCTCGGCAACACTGAGGCAACACATCTTCTCCTGGAGGCAGGCTATTATTGCTGGAGCCTTGGCAAAGCTTGCCTACTTGTGAGTGTCTGTAAGAACTCTTCAATGGATCCTTCACTCTGGCACCCCTCTCTCTGAAGAGACAATGAGCCACTACCCCTTCCTCACAGAGTAGCAACTCACACAAATTTTCCTTCAACATTACTCTGTCCACTGGCCCAAAGGAATCTTTGCAAAGTGTCTGTCTTTCTCAGTACTTATTTTAAGGGCAGTGATGGCCCACGGCCTTTATATAGGTGTCTCTGTGAACTAAGGGTTTACCCCCGTCCAGGTAGCGGCCCCTTGCTTTAACAGGAGAAGTCCCTTTGTGGCAGAAGTTCTTTTCTCCCAGGCGATGAAACTATAACAGTTTTGATGATCCCCATCTTCTTTTGCAAGGATAGAAGGGAAAGGTGATTTGGGAAGAGAGCTCCTAGCCCTAATAGCAACACTTTAACAAATATAATTCTTTGGGCTCACTAGCCCTTTGGTAGCTCAGACTCTTTGAATTGGATCAAAAGCCCAGCATATCTCAGTAGTAGTAGTCAGGGTGAGGTATACAAACCATTTTGCCTTCCGGATTCAAAATAGTGATGGCCCAAGCTTGGTTTTTCCTATCTGGACGGTTAACTTCCACCCAATCGATGTATATTGACCTCCCCAGATTCCAGTTTTCCTTAATGGAAATCCCACAATTCAGGCCTGGACGGATTCTGATGCTCCTTGGAAACATATAGGAAGTTCCAAACAGCCCCTTCACACCAAGCCTCCCTTTTGCTCTCAATTTCCCCATCACCTCTTGTGGAGCGTATGGATAATCGTATCTGTATTCCATGGTCACCTTCCTCCGGACAAAGCGTTGAAAATGAGAGAACCTGGAAAGTTTCTGCCTGTCTCCTCTCCCAGATGGGGTGTAAGGGATCTCCTCTTTCTTGATCATTTGGGAGTAGGCATCGTTCTGTGTCCACGCCGGCAAAGGTGCGGGGTGGAGATAGGTCTGGGACCCTTGTGGCATAGACCTCACAGAACCTAAGATTCCTTGCGCATCTCATCGGTGCGCATTAAAAATGTCACGTGATCTGTGACGCAACGTGTCAGGAGGAACTTGGTGACGTCACTTACGGTTACGGCCAAAAACCGGAAATCCCCACATACCGCAATTGCGGCAGCTCATTTTCTCTTCATTAAATGTGAGTTGTTTTACTTATTTTTTCGATTAATAAAGCATTACATACTTCACTATGGGAGTTTATTCTGTCTTTCTGAGCCCATGGGAGTGATCGTGGTGATATGTATATGATTGAGTGTCCCACCTAAGGAAAGGCTACCGAGGGACCCCCTAAATAATACCCCTATCTAAAAGGAGAGAAGGAGAAAAGGAGGAATCCATCATCTCTAAAACATCCCAGTGGTTACATATAAAACGCCTGTATTGGTGTAATGTGAGGTGAGCGGCCATTGCACCTATATGTTTCCTGTTGGATTCCCTGCTCACCCTGCATGATCACTATTGGATCTGAACCACACAGTCACAAAATATTTGTTTGGATTATCACCACTTTCATTATCATTTTTTGTCACCTATGGATATGGCATAATAGAAGGATTCCCATTTTTCCCGCACAGAGTACTGCACACTAATTTTTGCAAATTTTTTTTTTTTTCACTAAGTGGACATTTTTTGGACTTTCCATGTGAAGATTTATTTGAGTTATTATTTACTCATTTATATATATTTTATTCCACGGATATTTGGATATATTTATTTCATTATATGGCACTTTGATTCACTGAGTTATTTATTTATTTATTTATTTATATATATTTTGTACTCCACGGATATTTAGATATACTGTATTTATCTTTATTGGATGGCACTTTGATTCACTGTCACCTTTACTCACCTTTTGTGGAATCCCTTTGTGGGTTTAATTAATTTTAGGCATTTTATCGTCACCTGCACTTTGAAGAGTTATTTATTTATTTATATATTGATGTATTTATGATACCCTAATATTATCTATTTATCCTTTAGAAATTATATTCATCCTTCAGTTATTTTGAAAATAGCGCCGATTCATTCTATATATTCTTGATCATCGGAACGACTGCTGCCTCTGTCTCTTCACTAAGTGAACTGGAACTTGTAGGACTTCTTCTTCCTTCATTTCCCCATTCCCACTCAGCCTCCACTTCTGATCCCCAGTCATCGATTCCCTCTTCCAGGGATCCATATCGATACTCAAAGCTGGGTGACCCCACATCAATGGCCCTGCCTCCCCCTCACTGGACGAACTGGAGGACTTCAACTTTTGGCCCATTGACACCCCTCTCCCTCTTTAGGAGCTGGACTGTTCCTTGCTGCGACCGCAACCAATGCACCTTGTGACCGCTGCTGGGCCCTCTGAAATGTGGGTCTCTCTGGTTTTGCAGATGGTTGTGCAGTTCTGGACCACTGTTCCTGGCCCCAGCAGGGCTCTTGGCATTCCCTGTCCTCTCCCAAAGGGAATAGCCACTATAGGTGTCAACAGTTCAGATGTGGTTCCTACCTCCCAGTTCACATACAGTCTTCTGGGCTGGCAATCATTCTGCTCTAACTTCAGCAACATGTCATCACAGTGCCCACACTGGCCCCATGCTCGCTGACGCACAGACACATTCCGACATCTGACACATACTAGTCCAAGATGCTCCATGTCCCCTCCTCTACACAATGCCAGACTTCCCTTGGGTATCAATTGGACCCCTGTGTCCAGCAGGGTCGGATTCTGTGATTCAGTCCGCTCCGAAGGGTCACCACCCAACGTGGGATAGCCCCTGTGCTCCGGCTCACTCCGGCATCCACCATCTTGCTCGTCCACACACGTGTCTGCTCCTCAGCTACACCCGACAGCAGAAGTGACGTTTCAGCTCCATTCCTTTGTTCGCATTGGCGGCCCGCGGACTAGCTAACTCTCCGGCGGTGGTTCCTCCTGCTAGGCAGATTTCTTTGGCGAGCTCTCTCCCACATGGTGCAGTAACCCCTTCGCTGGTGCCATAACACTGCCCAGCCTGCAGGAATAGTACTGCGATGCAGATTGTGTTCCCTGCCAACAGACACACATACATCTGCCTCTTCTGTCTTGACTTGAACTCCGGTTGCACTTTTCTATTCACAAGCCAACTGAACTCCACCACTGTTGTTAGAAATTGTACTGCTGTTACCAACTGCACAGCAGATATTTTCTTCTACAGCATATGTACTGACACAAACCCTGATGTGCTGATCCCCGCATCCCAGGTCTCTGCTTTCTTGACCATAACTTGAAAGCACACTTGCACTGATCACTGTAAAGCAGACATTACTTTCTTCGACAGTACAGCGCATCCTTTCTCCACTGACACTCCAGCACTTTACTTGAGAAGACATAGCGTTTCTTGGGTAAATATCTGGTCGCTGCCGGTAGCAACCACTGCTGTAACTATCCTGTACTGATAGGCATTTATCTGCATTTAGTAACAAGTAGACTGTTATGCAATATTCTAAAAAGTCTCCTGAAGAAGCCATAGTTTGGCGAAACATGTAGAGATGAATACATTGCAGCAGTACTGTATGAACAATTTTTTCTAATGTTTTTATCTGACAAAATATTTTGATGATTACAATAAAAATTAGATTTTTTATCTTGTGTGTGTGCCTAGGGTAATTTCAGGAACCAGATCTCTTTCTAAGATGCTTTCATGTTACTTACTGTGCCTTCCTTTTTGGCTAGGCCATTTTATCTGTGCTGTCAAGATGATGAGGTCCTGAGGAGGCTAATAGGCGAAACGGGTCGAACTCTTGCATCACTTCAGCAAAGCCTAATGATGGTTTATTAGTATGGCCAAATCGCCCAGGATATTGGAATTCTTATTTTTATTGGAATTAATGTTTTGGTATAAAAATTCATTTTTTATATATTTTTTTATGGTCGTTCCTTTACGGTAAAAGTAAAGTCCAATCTCTACGTGTTCTTTTTTTTCAATTAATGGGGCACGACAAGTCGCGGCAGTGTGAATGAGGGCTTATTGTCAAAACTTAATTGAAAATGCTGAAGTTAG